>NC_069678.1:38648797-38948797 GCF_023699985.2 Odocoileus virginianus
TATCGTTTTTCCAGTAGTTATGTACGGATGTGAAAGTTGGACTATTAAGAAAGCTGAGCACTGAAGAATTGATGCTTTTGAACTGTGGTGTTGGAGAAGACTCTTGAGAGTCCCTTGGACTGCAAGGAGATCCAACCAGTCCGTCCTAAAGGAAATCAGTCCTGAATGTTCACTGGAAGGACTGATGCTGAAGCTGAAGCTCCAATACTTTGGCCACCTGATACGAAAAGCTGACTCACTGGAAAAGACCCTGATGCTGGGAAAGATTGAAGACAGGAGAAGGGGACGACAGAGGATGAGATGGTTGGATGGTATCACTGACTCAATAGACGTGAGTTTGAGAAGGCCCCAGGAGTTGGTGACGGGCAGGGAATCCTGTCATGCTGCAGTCCATGGGGTCACAAAAAGTTGGACAAAACTGAGTGACTAAACTAAACTGTGAGTTGCAATTTACAACCAGTAAGGGGTGGGGGAAAGGAAAATCATGTTAGAGAAAGCTCAGCAGAACTGGACCAGCCATATAGAGTATATATGAAACTGGCTACTCATGTCTTTTTTAAAGAAGGAAAGAATGTAAAGCCTTGTTTTCATGGAGTGAGAAGTGTAAGAATCCCAGGGATTTTAAAAAAACAAGACCAAACCATCTGTGCAAGAAAATTTATTCTCACCTTGATCCTTCAACATCTTGGGTATCTTCCATCCTATTAAATTAAAGCATTACTGAAATATGTTTAAAATTGAGCACCATCCATCACAGAGATTGAGTTAGAATATCTACATAATATTTACACATCTCAACAGGAAAAGTAATTTTTCTTTTCAGTAGTTATCATTTTCGAAAACCCAGGTTGACTTGCAAGCCACTGTCTGTCTCATCCCTTAGTAAGCATTTCCTTCGCTGATGCATTTCACTGATTTGATCTCACTGATAGGGTAATAAAAATCATTGGTCACTCAGACACAGAGAGGCTGGGAGCCATGTGTTGAATCACCTGCTGTTAATTCAGAATGAGGTATACAGATGGGACTCGGGGACCCAATTGTGTTAATCTGAGAAATCCCTCGGCAATATCCCATGGATTACAATATTGCTGAAAATATCCAGTATATTA
The DNA here is from genome assembly GCF_023699985.2 of Odocoileus virginianus. Classification (NCBI taxonomy): domain Eukaryota; kingdom Metazoa; phylum Chordata; class Mammalia; order Artiodactyla; family Cervidae; genus Odocoileus; species Odocoileus virginianus. The sequence continues at coordinate 38,649,910 of NC_069678.1, forward strand.
CTGCAAGTTAAATACTTCTAGAATTAATTATTAAAAGTGTATTTACCAAGGTTTAGCAACTATTTAATATGTGTTGCTTCCCAATGGGAGATTAGCCTATCTAAGGGCTATGGAATCTTGGGGCCTTTGGAATTTATTTAACAAATGATAAGCACCTGATTAAAAATAAATTAAATGCTAGTTAAAGTATTTAGGGAGCTCATTTCAAGTGTTTCATTAGTAAGGAGTTTCCCCATCCCATCTTTATTGTTTTAGAGTTACTGACTTTATATACTGGGTAGGAAACAAAATGGCTGCCAGAGAAAAACTGAATGAATGACCATGTTTCTTAATTAATTAATTTTTTCTCTTGTGAGAGTTTTACTTTTTTAAAGGGGATTTCTGTTTTTTTTTTTTTTTTTTTAATCCCATGAAAATAGACTTCTTAATGCTATAGAATTTTGGAAGAAAGTGTTTGATAACAGGTCCACCAGTTATAGGTTGTTCTTATAGAATTTGCCTGTGTTTCTATTTTCCTCTTGGAATGCATATGTAAGTGTCCCTGACTCTCTTTTCCAAGTTTTTTTCTGGAGCTAGAATTTAGATATTAATGCAGGAAAAAAATAATCCTTGTCTCTTGTAGAGTCTTACATAGAAAACAATGTAAATCATAATTTATGACAAAATGGTTAAATTCATCTTTTGGATGTATTGTGTGCCCATTATTATTATTTGCCAGCCATTGTTTGAGGCCCATTCACATACTTTTTTTGAGGTCAATTTTCAAGAAATTGTATGCTTATAAATTTATATGCATGATATGCACAATGCCAGTCTGCTTAAGTTTGAATCAGAAAAGTGTAAGAGCTCAGACCAGCATAGATTTTTCCTTAAACAGAGCTTTTGTAGAAAAAAGGACTGTTTTGAAGCCATTCCAGGAAAGCAATGGAAGTTTTACATCAAAACAGACCTAAAGACATGTTTATAGATGAAACTGTATATTTTGTTTTAGTACTTAAATTATGTTTCATGTGTTTGAGGTCAATTTCTTTATATCTAGCTGTTTTTGTTTTTTAAAGTGAAAGTCCCTTGAGAGTAGACGCTCATCTTTATGTAATTAAAAGACATCCTGACTCTCAGTATATTATGCTTGATACAAACAAGTAGAAAGTAATGATGAGTTCTGAACTTGGATCTCATCCATATCAGTGTCTAAGAGCTGTAGATTAGGATGAAACTGAGGGGGAGTGGGGATCTGGGGGCGTGGTAGAGAGGGCAGAATCTAGTGGAGAGAAATGCTGTTTTTGATTATGAGACACTGCCTCTCCCTTGTGATCCTCAGTTATGTTCCGGTAGAGATCTCTGAGCTGAAAAGCAGATATCATTAGATACCTGGAAGGACTAATCTCAAACTAAAGATAGTGATGCAAATGTACATCTTATAAAGAATATGGCAGCTGCGGTGGATTTATTCAGATAGGGCATTCCTGCTGTTGACTGAGTATAGGCCTATAGTCACGAAATCGTGATCCTAAACAGGACTCAGACTTGGATTTGGGGTAACAGAAACCTCCATGGAGCCACAGACTAAGACAGATAAAGTGCTGGTAAATAAGAGAACCTGATCACAATACAAAGATTGACTGGTGTGGGTTGTGGCTGAGAGCTGAAAGTCAATGATAATAATTGAGTCAGTTTATCTTCAAGATCAGGGATAATCAACCTAAAAGATAAAAGGAGTGGCCTTCTTCATTTATCAGCCACATCCTGAAACCAGAGGACACATCTGCTTAAAGTTCCTGCATTAGGCAGCTCCAAAGAAAAATGTAGCCTTTTCACAAATCCTGTAGATAAATGTATGTAAAATAAACTTTCCATAGTTAACGTGGGTAGATTTACCACTGTGAGGAGAGTGAACAAAATCAGGTGAAAATAGAATGCATCTTGGCTCTGCTCATTGGCCATGGCCAGTGGTCAGGCAGCAGATGTGGTCTTTATGCTACTAGCAAAGGCTTTGAAACCTCTCCTGGATTAACTCCCACCCTCATGACTCCCTGAGCAATGCCGATAACAATTAGCCAAGCGACTGATGCTGCTGTTGAAATTACCTCTTTGGTCTCACAAAGAGCCATCCTCAGTCTATGGAGAATAGCCAGCATGTCTGCAGAGATGGCAGCTTAAGGGCTGAATGCATCCCATTGTATGTCAGAGTTGTGTTATTCCATGGAAAACCCTTCAGCAGGAAGGATATCTGATGGTATTTTATGCTGCCAGGTAGTATTGGTGAATGCTGGGCAGTTTTGTCTTGAAGCAAGGTTCTTAGAAGTTCCTTACATGCTATGGAAGTTCTTGGTTTCAGACAGCTAAAGACACTGAGTACCTGTTTGTGGTCACTATATTTTTGTGTATATTGTTATCATAATGTTCAGGTCTCGAACTGTGGGAAAACCAACATGCTGAATATATGTATATGGTATCTAGCTTACAGTGAAACTATTCTGATATTAGTGTCAAATAAAACCATTTTCTGGTGCATTAACACTACAGCCAACCCATTCCTAATCCCTGAAGCTAAAAATAATATGAGTGGCTGCTTTCTGACACAGAAGATGTTGGTTTTAAGACACTGGGGAATGTGGAATTTGGGCTCAAAGGGCATGGCTTCCTGTGATGGATATTCATATCTTTTGGTACTCTATACATTGCTTGCTACTTAAGAAGGACCAGATGAAAGGGCTAGTCAGTGAATACAGTTCAAATTTGAGTAGATTGTTACTAGGTGAGTCACTGAGAGAGCGTAAAGTAATAAGTGATGACGACTAGTACTCCTCTGTTGGCTCAGTGGTACAGACTTCACTTAGCCATGCAGGAGGCATGGGTTCATTCTTTGGCTTGGTAAGATCCCCTGGAGAAGGGAGTGGCAACCTACTCTAGAATTCTTGCCTGAAAATTCCATGGACAGAGGAGCTTGGTGGGCTACAGTCCATGGGGTCTCAAAAGAGTTGGATTTAGCTACTAAAACAACAACATGATCGAGTACTTCATGTATACTAGGCACAGTACTCAGTTCTTGCATTCATGAGTTTATTTCTTCCAACCATCTTTGAAGTAGATACTATGATTTCTGCATATTTTTCAGATGAATAAAACCAATGCTTAGAAAGGTTAAGAAAACTACCTAACCTGATAAGTGACAGAGCTGGTTTTGACTTCGGCTTATCTGATTCCAGATCTCAGTCTTTCTCCTGAGTGTTTAGGTAATGAAAACGTTGGTGTCATATGGAATCAAAGACACTAGGGTTAAAAAATAATGTAATACAAATATTCTTAAGACTCCCAAGAGATAGTGAAACTTGCGACAATCACCCATCAGCCCCTCCACCCCAGTTTTGGACACAGAGCTTACCTCCCAGTAGAGCAGCTTACCTCCTCCCTGCTGACATTGCTCTGCCTCCCCTCTATGTAAGAAATATGATAATGAATTTGGTTGGTGCATTTCTTTATACTTTCTCTACATATCTGTCTGTCCTGAAACGATGTATCTTGTTGTTTCACGTTACTTTTCATTAAACTCTGATGGATGTTTCTTTGAAAGTTGGAAAGAAGGAAGCTAAAGAGAAGAGGGAAACCATAGTGCCAATCTCCCATGGGAGTGTGTTGTGCAGTGGTAAGACTGTTTCACAGATTTTTGGTATTTTCTCAGGGCTGTATTAAAAGTCAGAGTGATTTTGCCAGTGTATATTCAGGGAAAATGTTTCTGAACCACAAGCATACAAAACAGATCTTGAAATAGTTGCCCTCTTCTATAACTGGGGGCAGAATAGAATTTACCCTCTTTCATGTATGGAGCCATGGTCAGATGGCTAGTTTTCTCTGATTCTGCTTTTTCTGGCATTTGGAAAATGTACCCCAAGAAGTTAAAATCATCATCCTTACTCGGTGCTCAGTGGCAGCTGCCTGCCTGGTGGCTTCTGGTAGTTTCCTGAAACGTGTGGGCAGAGGAACAGAAGGGCTGAGGAAGGAAATAGAGTGACTGGAATAGCTTTGCCGGCAGAATGTTTGTAGCTGAAGGTGGAGCATATCCAGAGGACACTGTTAGGAATATTTTAAAATCACAGGTGTGCTTCTGCTCCCTGCAATTTAAAGATACACTGCAAATGCAATTTGTATAACTGTTTCACAGAGGGGCTACATGGCTTCCTTATTTCTAAGATAGGATTCTTGTGGCTCCTCCCTCGGCAAAGAGAAGATGAGCTGTGTCTACTTCTTCCAAGAATGAATGAATTTTAAAGTTAACTGTGTTTCTCTGGAATCTGGGGTAGAGCCTGTTGGAACTCAAGAAAAATCTCTGAAACAAATGAATAGCTAGAAATGTCACATTTTCCTACTTTAGGCTAACCACTAACCCAGGTGTCTTCAGTTCAGTTCAGTTCAGTCACTCAAGTCATATCAGACTCTTTGCAACCCCATGGACTGCAGCACACCAGGCCTCCCTATCCATCACAAACTCCTGGAGTTTACTTAAACTCATGTCTGCTGAGTCAGTGATGCCATCCAACCATCTCATCCTCTGCTGTCCCCTTCTCCTCCTGCCTTCAATCTTTCCCAGTATCAGGGCCTTTTCAAATGAGTCAGTTCTTTGCATCAGGTGGCCAAAATATTGGAGTTTCAACATCAGTCACTCCAATGATTATTCAGACTGATTTCCTTTAGGACGGACTTGTTGGATCTCCTTGCAGTCCAAGGGATTCTCAAGACTCTTCTCCAACACCACAGTTCAAAAGCATCAATTCTTCGGCGCTCAGCTTTCTTTACGGTCCGACTCTCACATCCATACATGACCACTGGAAAAACCATAGCCTTGACTAGATGGACCTTTGTTGACAAAGTGCTTTCTAATATGCTGCCTAGGTTGGTCATAACGTTCCTTCCAAGGATTAAGATTGTTTTAATTTCATGGCTGCAGTCACTGTCTGCAGTGCTTTTGGAGCCCAGAAAAATGAAGTCAGCCACTCTTTCCACTGTTTCCCCATCTATTTTCCATGAAGTAATGGGACTGGATGCCATGATCTCAGTTTTCTGAATGTGGAGCTTTAAGCCAACTTTTTCACTCTCCTTTTTCACTTTCATCAAGAGGCTCTTTAGTTCTTCTCTTTCTGCCATAAGGGTGGTATCATCTACATATCTGAGGTTATTGATATTTCTCCCGGCAATCTTGATTCCAGCTTGTGCTTCCTCCAGCCCAGCATTTCTCATGATGTACTCTGCATATAAGTTAAATAAGCAGGGTGACAATATACAGACTTGTTATACTCCTTTACCTATTTGGAACCAGTCTGTTGTTCCATGTCCATTTCTAATTATTGCTTCCTGACCTGCATACAGATCTCTCAAGGGGCAGGTCAGGTGGTCTGGTATTCCCATCTCCTGAAGAATTTCCCACAGTTTGTTGTGATCCACACAGTCAAAGGCTTTGGCATAGTCAATAAAGCAGAAGTAGATGTTTTTTTCTGGAACTCTCTTGCTTTTTCGATGATCCAGCAGATGTTTGCAATTTGATCTCTGGTTCCTCTGCCTTTTCTAAAACCAGCTTGAACATCTGGAATTTTATTGTTCACAAATTGTTGAAGCCTGGTTTGGAGTATTTTGAGCATTACTTTGCTAGCGTGTGAGATGAGTACAATTGCGCAGTAGTTTGAGCATTCTTTGGCATTGCCTTTCTTTGGGATTGGAATGAAAACTGACCTTTTCCAGTCTTGTGGCCACTGCCGAGTTTTCCCAATTTGCTGGCATATTGAGTGCAGCACTTTCCCAGCATCATCTTTTAGGATCTGAAATAGCTCCACTGGAATTCCATGACCTCCACTAGCTTTGTTTGTAGTGATGCTTAAGGCCCACTTGACTTCACATTCCAGGATGTCTGGCTCTAGGTGAGTGATCACACCATTGTGATTATCTGGATCGTGAAGATCTGTTTTGTACAGTTTTTCCATGTATTCTTCCCACCTCTTCTTAATATCTTCTGCTTCTGTTAGGTCCATATCATTTCTGTCCTTTATTGTGCCTATCTTTGCATGAAATATTCCCTTGGTATCTCTGATTTTTTGAAGAGATCACTAGTCTTTCCCATTCTACTGTTTTCCTCTATTTCTTTGCACTGATAACTGAGGAAGGCTTTCTTATCTTTCCTTGCCAATCTTTGGAACTCTGCATTCAAATGGATATATCTTTCTTTTTCTCCTTTACTTTTTGCTTCTCTTCTTTTGACAGCTATTTGTAAGGCCTTCTCGGACAGCCATATTGCTTTTTTGCATTTCTTTTTCTTGGGGATGGTCTTGATCCCTGTCTCTTGTATAATGTCATGAACTGTGTCTCCATCCATAGTTCATCAGGTACTCTATCAGATCTATTCCCTTGACTCTATTTCTCACTTTCACTTTATAATTGTAAGGGATTTGATTTTGGCTGTACCTCAATGGTCTAGTGGTTTCCCCTACTTTCTTCAATTTAAGTCTGAATTTGGCAATAAGGAGTTCATGATCTGAGCCACAGTGCACTCCCTGGCTGCAAAGAATATAATAAATCTGATTTCAGTATTGACCATCTGGTGATGTCCATCTGTAGAGTCTTCTCTTGTGCTGTTGGAAGAGGGTGTTTTCTATGACCAGTGAAAAACTCTATTAGCCTTTTCCCTGCTTCATTCTGTACTTCAAAGCCAAATTTGCCTGTTACTCCAGGTGCTTCTTGACTTCCTACTTTTGCATTCCAGTCCCCTATAATGAAAAGGACATCTTTTGGGGGCGTTAGTTCTAAAAGGTCTTGTAGGTCTTCACAGAACTGTTCATAGAACTTCATAGCTTCTTCAGCATTACTAAGTCAGGGCATAGACTTGGATGACCATGATACTGAATAGTTTGCCTTGGAAATGAACAGAGATTATTCTGTCAGTTTCGAGACTGCATCCAAGTACTTCATGTTGGACTCTTTTGTTGACTATGAGGGCTACTCCATTTCTTCTAAGGGATTCTTGCCCACAGTAGTAGATATAATGATCATCTGAGCTAAATTCACCCTTTCCAGTCCACTTAAGTTTGCTGATTCCTAAAATGTCGACATTCCGTCTTCTGTTTGACCACTTCCAATTTGCCTTGATTCATGGACCTAACATTCCAGGTTCCTATGCAGTATTGCTCTTTACATATCAGACTTCCATCACCAGTCACATCCACAACTGGGTGATATTTTTGCTTTGGTTCCATCTCTTTATTCTTTCTGGAGTTATTTCTCCACTGATCTCCAGTAGCATATTGGGGAGCTACTGACTATACAACCTTTTATTTATGTCTGTTAGCCCCACCACACTTATCTAGTTCAGCTTTGATTTGGGATTAGTGCTAAAGATTGCTTTACACATAGGTGGATTCTGAACACACCTTCAGAGGTAAAAGGAAAGACTTTTCTGTGCCCACATTTTTCATTTATTTGCTAAAATTGGAAATTCCATCTGAGAAATTTTATTGAAAGGGTTAGAAGAAGGAAGTAAAAGTGAACCTCCTAAAAGTAGTAGTTGCTCAGAGTTCTAAAATTATATATCATATCAATAAACTTTTTTGAGTACTTAGCCCCAAATATGCATATTTATTGATTTATAAATTATATATGCAGTATTGCAGGAATATGGTCATACATAATAGAACATATGCAAACATTTTAACTGGAGGAAACAAAAGTGAAATAAAATATTTTATTTAGTAATGGTGCAAAGCCCTTTATTGTCACAAAATTATTATTATTATGACTATGATTAGTTATAATTAAAAAATATTTATCATCTTGGTTTAAATACTTTGTGATATTACTTGATTTGGAGTTCTAAGTTCAGCTTAGTTTATTTTAGTATCTTATATAGCTAAGAGAAATGCTTCTTTAAAGTGTGTAGGTAAAATGAAAAAAGACGTTGTGGCTGCATTTACCAATTTGTGATACCCAGTTTTTCTTTTCCTCCAGCACTATTCAGGCAATTGTGTTGCTCCTTGGCAAGCAAATGTCCATCTTTCTTGATGCTAATTAGTTTGTCTTTGCAAGCTAATTAGATGGTATACACTTTAATATTTTAACAAATGAATTTAAATTCCTCTGTGACTTTTGTCCTAGAGGATTTTTAAACAGGTCATAATATTCTATTTTCTAGTTGTTAAGAAGTATGAAGAGAACTTTTTACAGGTGACAGACATATCATTTTCATTAATAAAAGTGTATTAAAGAGTGTTAGAAGATGGTGGAGGAATAGGATGGGGAGACCACTTTCTCCCCTACAAATTCATTGAAAGAACATTTGAACGCTGAGCAAACCACAAAACAACTTCTGATCGCTAGCAGAGGACATCAGGTGCCCAGAAAAGCAGCCTATTTTCTTCAAAAGGAGGTAACAAAATATAGAAGATAAAAAGAGAGACAAAAGAGTTAGGGATGGAGACCTGTCCCGGGAAGGGAGTCTTAATAGAGGAAGTTTCCAAACACCAGGAAACCCTCTCACTGGAGGGTCTGCGGAAAGTTTTCGAATCTCGGAGGGCAACCTAACTGGGAGGAAAAATAAATAAAACCCACAGATTACATGCCTAAAAGCAACTCCCAGCAGAAAAGTACCCCAGATGCTCGCATTCACCACCAGCAAGTGGGGGCTGAAGGGAGAGGAGTAGGCGGCATTGTTTAGGGTAAGGACCGGGCCTGAATTCTCTGACGGCAATCGGAGGGAGCTAACCTGAGATAGCAACTTAAACTGGGATAGCAAGAGAGAGAGAGAAAATTAACCGGCGAAAAGCGCTAACCGAACACACTGCCGGCCCCTTCGCAGAACAAAGGAAGGACTGAGCAATTCCAGAGAAGAGCTAGATGGCTGCAGGCTGGCCCATCCCCCGCCGGAGGCAGGAGGCAGGGGGGAGGGGAAAGGGACAAACTTCCGCATCTCAAAACTCACTACTGGACACTCCATTGCACTCCAGAGAGAAGAAATCCAGTTCCACGCACCAGAACACTGACGCAAGCTTCCCTAACCAGGAAACCTTGACATCTGGGACAATGTGAAATGCCCCAACATTCGAATCATAGGAGTCCAAGAAGAAGAAGACAACAAGAAAGGCCATGAGAAAATACTCAAGGAGATAATAGCTGAAAACTTCCCTAAAATGGGGAAGGAAATAGTCACACAGGTCCAAGAAACCCAGAGAGTCCCAAACAGGATAAACCCAAGGCAAAACACCCCAAGACACATATTAGTCAAATTAACAAAGATCAAACACAAAGAACAAATATTAAAAGCAGCAAGGGAGAAACAGCAAATAACACACAAAGGGCTTCCCATAAGGATAACAGCTGATCTATCAATAGAAATTCTTCAGGTCAGAAGGGACTGGCAGGACATACTTAAAGTAATGAAAGAGAATAACCTACAACCCAGATTATTGTACCCAGCAAGGATCTCATTCAGATATGAAGGAGAATTCAAAAGCTTTACAGACAAGCAAAAGCTGAGAGAATTCAGCACCATCAAACCAGCTCTTCAACAAATGCTAAAGGATCTTCTCTAGACAGGAAACACAGAAAGGTTGTATAAACATAAACCCAAAACAACAAAGTAAATGGCAACGGGACCATACCTATCAATATTACCTTAAATGTAAATGGCTTAAATGCCCCAACCAAAGACCCTTATAGATACTGTCTACAAGAGACCCACCTCAAAACAAAGGACACATACAGACTGAAAGTGAAGGGCTGGAAAAAAAATATTTCATGCAAATGGAGACCAAAAGAAAGCAGGAGTTGCAATACTCATATCAGACTTTAAAATAAAGGCTGGGAAAAGAGGCAAAGAAGGACACTACAAAATGATCAAAGGATCAATCCGAGAAGAAGATATAACAATTATAAATATATATGCATCTTACATAGGAGCACCACAATATGTAAGGCAAATGCTAACGAGTATGAAAGGGGAAATTAACAATAACACAATAATAGTGGGAGACTTTAATATCCCACTCACACCTATAGATAGATCAAATAAACAGAAAATTAACAAGGAAACACAAACTTTAAATGACACAATGGTCCAGCTAGACCTAATTGATATCTATAGGACATTTCACCCCAAAACAATCAATTTCACCTTTTTCTCAAGTGCACACAGAACCTTCTCCAGAATAGCTCACATCCTGGGCCATAAATCTAGCCTTGGTAAATTAAAAAAAAATTGAAATCATTCCAGTCACCTTTTCTGACCACAGTGCAGTAAGATTAGATCTCAATTACAGGGGAAAAAAAAAAAAAAACAACTATTAAAAATTCAAACATATGGAGGCTAAATAATACACTTCTGAATAACCAACAAATCATAGAAGAAATCAAAAAAGAAATCAAAATATGCATAGAAACAAATGAAAATGAAAACATAACAACCCAAAACCTATGGGACACCGTAAAAGCAGTGCTAAGGGGAAGGTTCACAGCATTACAGGCTTACCTCAAGAAACAAGAAAAAATCAAATAAATAACCTAACTCTACACCTAAAGCCGGAGAAGACAATTGCACCCCACTCCAGTACTCTTGCCTGGAAAATCCCATGGACAGAGGAGCCTGGTGGGCTACAGTCCATGGGGTCGCTATGAGTCGGACATGACTGAGCGACTTCACTTTCACTTTTCACTTTCATGCATTGGAGGAGGAAATGGCAACCCACTTCAGTATTCTTGCCTGGAAAATCTCAGGGATGGGGGAACCTGGTGGGCTGCCATCTATGGGGTCGCACAGAGTCGGACACAACTGAAGCGACTTAGCAGCAGTAGCACACCTAAAGCAACCAGAGAAGGAAGAAATGAAGAACCCCAGGGTTAGTAGAAGGAAAGAAATCTTAAAAATTAGGGCAGAAATAAATGAAAAAGAGACCATAGCAAAAATCAACAAAGCAAAAAGCTAGTTTTTTGAAAAGATAAACAAAATTGACAAACCATTAGCAAGACTTATTAAGAAACAAAGGGAGAAGAACCAAATCAACAAAATTAGAAATGAAAATGGAGAGATCACAACAGACAACACTGAAATACAAAGGATCATAGGAGACTACTACCAGTAGCTCTATGCCAATAAAATGGACAACTTGGAAGAAATGGACAAATTCTTAGAAAAGTATAACTTTCCAAAACTGAACCAGAAGAAATAGAAGATCTTAACAGATCCATCACAAGCATGGAAATCGAAACTGTAATCAGAAATCTTCCAGCAAACAAAAGCCCAGGACCAGATGGCTTCACAGCTGAATTCTACCAAAAATTTACAGAAGAGCTAACACCTATCTTAGTCAAACTCTTCCAGAAAATTGCAGAAGAAGGTGAACTTCCAAACTCATTCTATGAGGCCACCATCACCCTAATTCCAAAACCAGACAAAGGTGCCACAAAAAAACACTACAGGCCAATATCACTGATGAACATAGATGCAAAAATCCTTAACAAAATTCTAGCAAACAGAATCCAACAACATATTAAAAAGATCATACAGCATGACCAAGTGGGCTTTATCCCAGGAATGCAAGGATTCTTTAATATTCACAAATCAATCAATGTAATACACCACACTAACAAACTGAAAGATAAAAACCATATGATTATCTCAATAGATGCAGAAAAAGCTTTTGACAAAATTCAACATCCATTTATGATTAAAACTCTCCAGAAAGCAGGAATAGAAGGAACATACCTCAACATAATAAAAGCTATATATGACAAACCCACAGCAAGAATTACCCTCAATGGTGAAAAATTGAAAGCATTTCCCCTAAAATCAGAAACAAGACAAGGGTGCCCACTCTCACCACTACTATTCAACATAGTTTTGGAAGTTTTGGCCACAGCAATCAGAAATAAAAGGAATCCAGATAGGAAAAGAAGAACTGAAACTCTCTCTGTTTGTAGATGACATGATCCTCTACATAGAAAACCCTAAAGACTCTACCAGAAAATTAATAGAGCTAATCAATGAATATAGTAAAGTTGCAGGATATAAAATTAACACACAGAAATCCCTTGCATTCCTATACACTAACAATGAGAAAACAGAAAAAGAAATTAAGGAAACAATACCATTCACTATTGCAACAAAAAGAATAAAATACTTAGGAGTATATCTACCTAAAGAAACAAAAGACCTATACATAGAAAACTATAAAACACTGATGAAAGAAATCAAAGATGACACAAATAGATGGAGAAATATACCGTGTTCATGGATTGGAAGAATCAATATTGTAAAAATGAGTGTACTACCCAAAGCAATCTATAGATTCAATGCAATCCTTATCAAGCCACCAACGGTATTCTTCACAGAACTGGAACAAATAATTTCATGATTTGTATGGAAATACAAAAAACCTTGAATAGCCAAAACAATCTTGAGAAAGAAGAATGGAACTGGAGGCATAAACCTGCCTGACTTCAGACTATACTACAAAGCCACAGTCATCAAGACATTGTGGTACTGGCACAAAGACAGAAACATAGATCAATGGAACAAAATAGAAAGCCCAGAGATAAATCCACATATCTATGGACATCTTATCTTCGACAAAGGAGGCAAGAATGTACAATGGAAAATAGACAACCTCTTTAACAAGTGGCGCTGGGAAAACTGGTCAACCACTTGTCAAAGAATGAAACTAGAACACTTTCTAACACCATACACAAAAATAAACTCAAAATGGATTAAAGATCTAAATGTAAGACCAGAAACTATCAAACTCCTAGAGGAGAACATAGGCAAAACACTCTCCGACATAAATCACAGCAGAATCCGCTATGACCCACCTCTCAGAATATTGGAAATAAAAGCAAAAATAAACAAATGGGACCTAATGAAACTTAAAAGCTTTTGCACAACAAAGGAAACTATAAGCAAGGTGAAAAGACAGCCTTCAGAATGGGAGAAAATAATAGCAAACAAAGCAACAGACAAAGGATTAATTTCAACAATATACAAGCAACTCCTGCAGCTCAATTCCAGAAGAATAAATGACCCAATCAAAAAATGGGCCAAAGAACTAAACAGACATTTCTCCAAAGAAGACATACAGATGGCTAGCAAACACATGAAAAGATGCTCAACATCACTCATTATCAGAGAAATGCAAATCAAAACCTCAATGAGGTACCATTACACGCCAGTCAGGATGGCTGCTATCCAAAAGTCTACAAGCAATAAATGCTGGAGAGGGTGTGGAGAAAAGGGAACCCTCTTACACTGTTGGTGGGAATGCAAACTAGTACAGCCACTATGGAGAACAGTGTGGAGATTTCTTAAAAAACTGGAAATAGAACTGCCATGTGACCCAGCAATCCCACTCCTGGTCATACACACTGAGGAAACCAGATCTGAAAGAGACATATGTATCCCAATGTTCATCGCAGCACTGTTTATAATAGCCAGGACATGAAAGCAACCTAGAAGCCCATCAGCAGATGATGGATAAGAAAGTTGTGGTACTTATACACAATGGAATATTACTCAGCCATTAAAAAGAATACATTTGAATCAGTTCAAATGAGATGGATGAAATTGGAGCCCATTATACAGAGTGAAGTAAGCCAGAAAGATAAAGACCAATACAGTATACTAATGCATATATATGGAATTTAGAAAGATGGTAATGATAACCCTATATGCAAGACAGAAAAAGAGACACAGATGTATAGAACAGACTTTTGGACTCTATGGGAGAAGGCAAGGGTGGGATGATCTGAAAGAACAGCATTGAAACATGTATATTATCAAGTGTGAAACAGATCACCAGTCCAGGTTGGATGCTTGAGACAAGTACTCAGGGCTGGTGCACTGGGATGACCCAGAGGGATGGGATGGGGGGGAGGTGGGAGGGGGGTTCAGGATGGGGAGCACATGTAAATCCATGACTGATTCATGTCAATGCATGGCAAATCCACTACAATATTGTAAAGTAGTTAGCTTCCAACTAATAAAAATAAACAGGGGAAAAAAGTGTATTAAAATGGAAATTATCCTAAATATTAATTTTTAAACATTATTTCCATTGTCTAAGTTTTAGTTTTTTGTTTTTGGTTTTAATACAGTTTCTTACTCATGGTTGAAACATCCAGTTAAACATTAAAGACCAGATCAAGTATGTTTTACTTCCAAAAAAGTTAGCAAGTTCATAATTAATGTCTCAAGATTTTCTAGTTCTTGGTCATGAGATAATTAGCTAACTTCTTTGTGTACAAAGTATTTTTATGAGCCCTTTCTATTTCTTTGTAGGGAATTGTAAATATTTTACTATATTTTAAAGGTTTTGTGGTTGTCATGGCTGTTGTTAATCCAGTAGGACTTTGACACTTTTAGCTTCAACTATTTGCTGTAACAGCTTGTGTACAATGCCAATGAAAAGATTTTTTTTGCATAAATTTTTAAATTTCATCCACTTGTGAGTCTTTGTTTAGTTACAACTTGGTAACATAATGCATACATTTCTTAAGCTAAGCATGCTGCACAATCTCAGAAGACGAGGGAAGCATTCTGAGGCCCCCCCTTCTATACTTGACTTCCTTTTCTGTCCATAGGGTACCTTGCGTAACTTATGTGGTATGTGACTACTTGAAAAGCAGACTACATGGGGATACTGGGGTCAATCTAATATCTATGTTAGATATTAGTAAACTTTTAAAACATCTTACAGAAAAACTCAAGTGAACTTTTGGTCAATCTAGTAGAAGAACTGATATTTCCCTTCTCTATCAGAGTATATCACTATACACCCCAAATCAGAAACTGCATTTATAGCACTGATTCTGTTACAAAGCAAATCTCCTTGGGTTATGGAAGTCCTTGAAGAAATTATGTCATTCAGAATGAATTAATTCGACTTTTTGAAAACAGATTTTGATAGAGAACATGAGAGAAGTAAATAGACTCAGTCCTTGGAGATGGTGAATGGTTATTGAAATTCAAGGAGAGACTGAGATGATAATGTACAAAACTAGGAAGCTGGGGGAATGATGCATAAATTCTAGGGTTTTGCAGCAGCCAATTTTTTCTTTCTACTTTTGTGGAAATTCAGAACTGCCTGGCAGGACAAAGCACGCGCTGCAGCTGTAATATTCCAGTTCAGAGTGCATTTCTGTACTGGGCCCACCAAAAGAAAAGGGATTGGGCCAAGGAATAGCCAGTCCTCAAACTGGACCTGGACATGGCCCCAAGCCATGGCAAAGATGTTTGGTCAAAGTGTAGGTGATTTGAATCCCAAATGATGGTTATCTTCCCATGGAAGGTTTATTGCCCTCCCTTGAGTTATGAATATGGTTTGGCTTTTCTTCTGAGGTCTAAAATGTAAGTGTTCAAATAGCTTTTCTCACCTTTGCCTGTTTTCAATGGGGGAGTTTGAATGGTGGTTGTCCAGTTTAACATGTTAGAGTAAGATCCCACAGCAGGGTAGTGGGAAACCCAATATTTTTAAAGACTATAAGTCCTCTCAAGAAAGCTACTGGGCTTGATAACCTTCTTCTTGTTCTCCTTGAGCCTGGCAGCAGAAGTAGAGGATTTCATTTTGTTCACTGTATTATTTTAATTTTTGGGATAGTGGGCCATCACCTCACCTCTTTTTTCCATTTTCTTCTTGGTTTCCTTTACCCATTCCTTGAAACATTGTCATCAGATACAGGAAGGCACAACCATTTGTATTCACTATCACAGATGATCACCATCAAATAACATAATTAGATCATGGTCCCTTTATACTTGACATTGGGAGGGATAAGATGGGTATTTTATAAAATGACATTTTAAAACATCTGTGTTTTTTAACATCTACCTGTTCTCTGGAGAAAACATGTTTACCCTTGTGAATTAAAATACATCTATTTTCTGTAAATCCTGAGTGCCACATCAGCTTATGTTACACTTCATGAGACGAAAAAACTTTCAGTGTAACACATGTAAGATAAAGTCTATACTCTGTGCTGAGTCTGATGCTGATGGATGAAAACTTATTAGAGGAATGCAGTCACCATGCTTGGAAACTTTGCTGTTAACAGTTTTCCATATCTCTTTTTTCTAATGTGAGCCTTATTTCAGAGAGTTCAGATTAAATGATGAAAGACTGGGTAAAAATTCTACCAAAAAAAAATCTCTCAAACTTGTATACTTTTCAGATTGATATAACTCATAGGTGAAAGTGGGTGGTGAAGAGGAACAGGAAACAGTACATTATCAAGTCCTCCTCCACAGAATCCATATAAGCAACTCTGATTACAATGGCCTTGTACTGGTTAAAGGAGCCCGTGAGACACAGAAATACATTCTATAAAATATTAATAACTATGGGATAATCAATGTCAGTGAAAATTCTGGATTATGGAACTTTAAATATATACCTAGTGCTTTTAAATATAATAGCACTCTATTTATGGAGATCCCAGGTCTCTAGCAAATGTAGTCATCAAGACTAGACTAAAATTCAGAACATAGAAAAGGTCTTACTGACAGTGCTGGAAAACCTTCCAGAAAGCATATGTAATGTGCTTCATAGGAAAGCATTGCTTTATTCACAGAACCTCGTCTGGACCATTGTGTATAAAATAAGGCACTTTATTATAAACACCAGGGACATACTGATAGAAGATAATGAACAGTGATGACAAGAGGGAGAACTATTGAAGGCCAATATAAATACGATAATTTGACACGACTTAATAAAAGACAAAGCAGTCCCTTATAGCATAATAGGATTATTTTCATGATGGTGACCTTGAATAGATAAGAATGGGTTAAATTATGCTCTGTGCATTCTGTTTGAAAAGGCAGATGATTGTGCAATGTTTTTCTAAGTTCTTTCAAAAAGGATTAAATAATAGTAATTTGTACTCATTGAGCATTTACTGTGGAACAAACTTTGATCTAAAGACTTTTTATGAAAAAAAATAAAGATTTTTTATGTATCATCTCATTAAATATTCAGAACAATGAAACAACATTAGGAAGTTACCATCATTACCCCCATTTTACAGATGAGAAGTTGAGGAAAAAGACTTGAATTTCACCAAGGTGGAGGCAATTAGACTCAGCCTCAACCCCCACTTAAGTACTGTGCCACCCCTCCCTAATTGAAATAAATAAATACTTCTGCTTAAAGTTAAAATCTCAGTTGTTTAGAAATTTTACTGTATGGATTCCTGATGATGTAATATAAATGAGACATTTAAACATCTATTAAAATAGTGTTAATTACGACTCAGCTGCAGTTATGCTACCTAGTAAAGTCTTTCCCAGATTTCCCTTAGTGATAGATAAGAATGTTTTTACAATTAAGGCTTTGAGTGTTTTCTGTAGATGGAGGTTTATACACAGTATGAAGATAGCTTCAAGGTTGACAACTTGCTGTCAAGATACTTAGGGGAATGCTGAATCTACCCTAGAACTTGAGATTTACAAAATCATTAAGCCTTGTATAATGTATTATTCCTTTGCTTCACAAAAATATTTTTTTACAGATAGTACAAAGGTAAAACTGAGCTTTGCTCCTGTCAGAATTATCTAATTTCTAATTAGGGGAGCCTGATTTAATGAGATTTTCCTAAGTAGTTGGATAAGCCTTGGATGACTGACTTTAAGTAAGTGATGTGTTTTTTTTTTTTTTAACCAGTTAATCATTTGTTGCTTTCATAATTGATCAGTCCAGCATTTCTCATAGAGCTGGGTAATTAGGCATTTCTTAAAGACACTATAGGACTATGAAATGAGAGATGAGAAAGGAGAACCCCAAAGGGACTTACAGGCTGCTGTGGTTCCTCACTCCCCCACAGGCTGCAAAGGGCAGGGGTACTGCGGCAGAGATGGAGGCCTGCCTGGACACTGGTCATCACCAGGTGAGGGTGATGCTAACTCTGCTGCCAAATGTTTGCGTTTGTTCACGCACTAGTGTCGGCAGTTTGGTGAAGTTAGTACTCATATCAACTGCCAGAGCAATTACCTTTCTCCACAATCTCTTTTTATGTACACAGGACTACTGGGAATCACTAAAAATTAGAGAGAAGACAGTCATCTGAAACACTTTGGGTCATCATATTATTTCAAGATGATGAAGGGGAACACTGGAGATCAAACCAATCAATCCTAAAGGAAATTGACCCTGAATACACATTGGAGGGACTGATGCTGAAACTGAAGCTCCAATAATTTGGCCACCTGATGTGAAGAGTCAACTCACTGGAAAAGACCCTAGTACTGGGAAGGATGAAGGGCAAGAGGAGAAGGGGGTGACAGAGGATGAGATGGCTGGATGGCATCACCAACTCAATGGACATGAATTTGAGCAAACTCTGGGAGATAGTGAAGGACAGGGAAGCCTGGCGTGCTGCAGTCCATGCGTTCACAGAAAGTCGGACATGACTTAGCAAATGAACAACAACAACAGGGTAGAAGATTCTGGATGTATATAATAGTTTATCAGAATTGGTTAAACTCAATTAGTTTCTCTGAAAGTTATCATAGATCAGGCAAACAAAATGATGATATTGGCTACCAAATAGTTTGTTTAACCTTAACGATTTCACCTCAAATCTGTATTAGTCATGTTCTTGAGTTTTAATAAAAATATTTCTAGAAAGTAGATATGCTCTTGGTTTTCCAACTCTCTACACATCCATGGAGTTCACCAGATTCAAAAGGCAATGCCTTTAGAGACAGCTTGGCTTGGCAGCTTGGAGAATTTACTGTGAACAGACAAAAGACAGCCCAGCACAAACTGCAACTCAACCCTCACACATAGAAAAACGTGCTCCCAAAGCCCATTTCTTGCAATGAATAATGAATTACCTCTCCTGTTTTCCTGAACTTCAGCCTTTTTCCAAAGGGCTATGCAGAAAAGTGCATTGATGTGGAACAACCAGGTAAGATGAGACAGTTCAACCCATGTTATTAAAGAAATTGGTTCACCTTTTTGATTCTGTGTCGTTGTAGTTTCAGCCATTCATTTGTTCAATAAGCAACTCGGTATGTTCTGGGAAATAATGAATATTGATCATAAAATCGATCACTTATTAAGAAACAGACTAAGGGAAATTGTTTATCCAATCAATTGTAATTTTTGATTTGTTATTTATATTTTCCAATTTCGTCCACCCCTCCCTGAGGCTCTCCTGCTCTCAAGAACACCAAGGGAAGGGCTTATAGATACTGGCTGAAACTTCTGAAAGAGCACAAAACCCATTACATTCACTATAGATTGTGCAGACTTACATGCTGCTGCTGCTGCTGCTAAGTTGCTTCAGTCGTGTCCGACTCTGTGCGACCCCAGAGACAGCAGCCCACCAGGCTCCCCCGTCCCTGGGATTCTCCAGGCAAGAACACTGGAGTGGGTTGCCATTTCCTTCTCCAATGCATGAAAGTGAAAAGTGAAAGTGAAGCCGCTCAGTCATGTCCAGCTCTTCGCAACCCCATGGACTGCAGCCCACCAGGCCTCTCCGTCCATGGGATTTTCCAGGCAAGAGGACTGGAGTGGGTTGCCATTGCCTTCTCCAGCAGACTTACATAGCCTATAATAAAAGATAATGTGATTGAGAACTGCAGACATGCTGCCTCTTACACCTGTGGCTATTGGGCTGAAACTATATAGTAAAAGTATTTGTTGAAAAGGGTGTGCACATACTGTTCATGATGTGTAAGTTAGCTATGTCATGCTTTAGAGGATAAAACACTTGTACCCAATTAAAATGTGTTTGTGTGCTCATTCAGTTGTGTCTGACTCATTGCAACCCCATAGACTGTAGCCTGCCAGGTTCCTCTGTTCATGGAATTTTCCAGTATAGAATACTGGAATGGGTTGCCATTTCCTACTTCAGGGGATCTTTCCAGGGATCGAACTCATGTCTCTTAGGTGCTAACCAAGATATTGAGTATACCTGGAAAGAGAAGTTGATTGCTTTGGATACATATGATATTTGTTTTCATTGAAGGGTTCCTATTTTTAAATGTTTTTCATACAATAAAAATGAAATTTGCCACTCTTAGGATTGTCTGAAGCTGTAACAATGAAAATGTGCCCAGCTGGGGCAGATTTGAAAAAGCTAAGTGATGCAATGTGTAGATGGAGCTTCTAGGAATACAGGGGCAGGGGAGGACATATATATATATATATATATATATATATATATATATATCCTTCAAGATCCTGGGAAGAGTCACTACTGTTTTCTTGTGTGAAATATTGATGAGTACTTTGATGAACCCTCTGGGGAAAGCTTGAGTGAGTCCTGCTATGAAACAGCAGACCTGATCACCGTTCTAGATGTCCTTGTTAAAACAAGGAGAGAATCAGGTACAACCTCAGAGCACATATGTTTCTGGTTTCATTTTTCACTTATGTGGGAAACCAGGGCTTGAAACCAATGTATAAACTAATCTCATTCCTAGTAGAAGTGATTCCAACTTTTTGCCCTTTTCCCACAGCGCATCTAAGGTAGAGAAATTGTAACTGCATCCCCAAGTGGCTAATTAACTTTCCCTGGGATTTGTGAGCACCAGGTGAATATATTGCTTGTGCTCATACTTCATCTGAAATGTGATTTTGAATATCCCTCTAGCTGGCTGCAGACACTGATGAAAATTGCCTGTCTTTTTTTTTTTTCACCCTGTTTTCCAACTTCTTAAGATCAGAACCCTTCATTCACAGCTTGTGGTAGCGAGTCTAATTTATACATGAATTTGTAAGTTTAGACGATTAGTGAATCTCTTAATGGCTACAGAAACTGGGAATCCCTTGTTGAAAAACTAAAAATGATTGTTAATTTGATGTTACTAGTTGGACATCCCACATGGTATAGTGCTAAAGAATCTGCCTGCCAATGCAGGAGATGCAAGAGATACAGGTTCAATCCCTGGGTTGGGAAGATCCCCTGGAGTAGGAAATGGTAAACCACTCTGTATTCTTGCCTGGAAAATTCCATGGACAGAGTAGCTTGATGAGCTGTCGTCCATGGAGTTGCAGAGTTGGACATGACTGAGCACACACACACAGTTGGACGTGCCAGTTGCATTTATCTTTGTTATTGTTCAGTTGCTAAGTCACGTCTGACTCTTTTCAACCCCATGGACTACAGCATGCCAGGCTCCTCTCTTCTCCACTATTTCCCGGGAGTTTGCTCAAATTCATGACCATTGAGTCAGTAATACCTGCAAGGCTCCTTTGTCTGTGAATGTATATTTAGACTTAACTATTTTGCTTTTCACCTGCTTTTACCTATTACTTTGAACCTTCCCTCTGTAAACTAGTTTTCAGTTTGGTTGACATTCCTCCTAGCTGTAACCTTGCTTTCAGTACAGGAGCTAGAGCTACTAAGAGGTGATGTGGTAATGGTTTCATGAGCATTCCTTGTGGTTGTGACTGTCTCTTCAAAAAATTCCTTTTATTAATCTGCTTCTGGTCTTTTTATTTCTTCTTCTTGGCTTGTTTTACCCTCTTTTCCTTCACCCTAGGTTTCACCAAACTAATCATTACTTGTCTTTCGCATCTCCAACAACTCAGTCCTCTCTGGATCTCTCCCTTTTTTCTGTAAACCATGGATATCCCTCTCCTTACAAACCTTGATTACCAGCCCAGCCCCGCTATCCAGCCTGCCTCTACCCTGCAAGCTAAGAACTTACTTCTCAACTTTCCTTCCCTGAAAAACTCCAAGAATAGAAACTGATGCTTACCACCTTACTCTTCAGGATATTACTGTTTTGTTTCTAAAAAGTAGACATTCTAGTCACTGCTGTCACTTCTTAACCATCTTTAACCATCCAGATTTTGCTTTATGAGCTTGACTGTGTTTTTGGGAAGATTGACTCCCAAAATCTTTCAACCACTTTTTAATCTCTAAGTTATATGACTTATCTGCAACATGTGATGTTTCTCCACCATACCACCCTTTTTTGTTCCTGCGTTGGAAATGTATCCATGAACATAGAAACTAAAAATTTCTGTCTTTATATTCTAAAGGAAGAATGCAGACAGTAATTGATATGCTAAACAAGAACTGTATTATCAATTGTGAGACATACAGAGAGCCAGGACTGGATGAAGCAAATGAGATGTCAAAATTTAAGGCATCAGTTCCTCTCAGGATTGGCATTTGTACTACCTTACTTCTTTGAATTCTGTGCCCTAGATTTCTCATTTGAACTAAAAGAGAGACCTGTCCACCAGGCCTGGTGGACTGGGAAGACCCAGAGGGATCGGGTGGAGAGGGAGGTGGGAGGGGGGACTGGGATGGGGAATACATGTAAATCCATGGCTAATTCATTTCAATGTATGACAAAAACTACTGTAATGATGTAAAGTAATTAGCCTCCAACTAATAAAAATAAATGGAAAAAAAAAAAAAGAAATACCAATTAAAAAAAAAAAAAAGAAAGAGACCTGTAGTGCAGAGGTCCCCAATGCAGGAATGTGTTTGTTAGGTTCTAGGAGAAGCAGTGATAGAATGGAGACAGTGAGCTGGGGCAAGTAGTGAGAGATGAGTTTGGAGAGGTAACACGTGAAGATGTCACGTGGGGGCTGAGAGTTGTTGGTCATTGTAAGCTCTTTGGCTTTTAAAGACTGGGGAGCAAGTGAAGGGTTATTGGGAAGAGGACTGATGTGATCTGCCTGCCATTTGAAAAGTCTCACTGGGATTGCTGTGTTGGTCTGAGAACACTGCGGGTTTACAAGTAGAAGCAGAGGTGATTGCGTCAGTCTGAGGCAGGAGGAGATGAGGGTTTGGATGAGACCTGGTGGGAACGACAAGGGTGAAAACTGGTCAGACTGAACAGATTTGGAAGGTTGGGTCAACTTGATTTCCAGATGGACTGGATACAGATGTGAGAGAAAGAGAGCTGTCAAAGTTCATGCCTATGTTTCTGGCCTGCACAGTTGAGCAATGTGAAACTCCTCCTCTGGCTTCCAGCAGAACATCTTTCAGTTTCCTCTTCCATGTTTCTGACTGTGTTGTCTTCTTCAGGCAATCTTTTCCTGCTTCTGCCCCATTATCACAGCTGTTAGCTCCGCTGTTTCCTCAGGCTTCTCCTCTTTCTGTGTTTTCTCTCTCATTCCCCGTCATGACCTCAAGGCTATCTTGTGCTCAATCGCTCCAGTCATGTCTGACTCTGTGCGACCCCATGGACTGTAGCCCATCACGCTCCTCTGTCCATGAGATTCTCCAGGCAAGAACACCAGAGTGGGTTGCCATGCCCTCCTCCAGGAGATTTTCCCAATTCAGGGATTGAAGCCTTGTCTCCTGTGTCTCCTGCATTGCATTGGAAATTGAATGTATCCAAATTCCTGTCTCTAGTGCTAACCTGTCTTGGGCTCTGATGCTCTGTTTCCAGCTCTTTATTTCCAGACTGTTATTAAAGCCACAGCCATCCTCTCAGTCATCTGGATTTGAAACTCTTTGTCCTTATTGCACTAGTACCTATGAAACAATGTTAAGAAAATTTTCTTCACTAGGACTTCTCTTTGATGTCTTTCAAATAGACCCCATTTGCACCTGTTTGTGTGGCCTTGTTTTTGCCTTTCCCCTCCATTTACATGTCATCTTTACCTGTCATAAACCTACTCATTTTCTAAGACCTAGTTGAAACATTCCTTCACAAAGCTTTCCTAGTCCCTGCAGGTAGAAGTCATCCATACCCTTGGTCAAGACTTGATGGCCATTTCAAGACATGGATCACAACTACCTTGCACCTTAAGAATTTAGTTTCTTGTTTCCTTGCTTATCAACTCTTGGAAGCATGGGCCATGTCTGTACCATGCTTGTAGCCATGGTGGTGCTTGGCAGTCTTTATTTACTCCTCTCATTCCCAAAAAGTCCCGGAATGCCTAATCTGTTTGGGCCTCCAACACTAATACTGACACTCAACACAAATATACTGAATAAAGTAGTAAATAGGTGGAGAAATGTGACGGTGAATAGAAGATCATCCAGTGGAATTTGTGATATCCTTACTCTTGATACCTTTTAGCAGTGGAGGCAGATAAGCAATATAAAAATCTATGTATACTGTTTCTCAGGAACAGCAGAAGGAACTCTTTGGAAATGTAGGCTCTTTTAACCCATTTTGGTCTCTAATAATTAATATCAATTTATTATTATTATTTTTGCTTTCAGCTGCTATTCTTAGCTTCTCTCTCTTACAAGTTCCCAAAGAGTAGAACTCTTATGAGTCAGATCATTGCCCTTGAGTAGCTTTGTCCTTTCTCCTTTTCTTTCACCCTGTTTTAGCATTGGTCAGTTTCTCTCCAATCCCTGCTAGTAATTGGAATTTTAGTAATATTTTGTGAGTTCTTTAAATAGGAGGGATACTACAACTCTAAGATTATGCTTTTGTATATTATTCATTTGTATGTAGTATACAATGTGTGTAGGGAGTCATATACATAACTCTCTAAAGGTTATGTATGTGAATTTGCTTTAGACAAATACACTGTGTTTCCCTTGCTCATTCCTTTAAATTTCAATTTCCTAATATATGCTCCATCCCTGTTGAGCTGTTCTAAAGTTTTTAGGAAATAGAGAAACACATCACAGTTTCCTTGGCTACTGCATGTGCTTGTGTGCTCAGTTGTATTCCACTCCTTGTAACTCCATGACTGTAGAACTGCCAAACTCCTCTGGCCCATGGAATTTCCCATGCAAGAATACCTGAGTGGCTTGCCATTTCCTTCTCCAGGGGATCTTCCTGACCCAGGAATAGGATTCCCATGTCCTGCATTGGCAGGTGGATTTTCTTTATTTATTTTTTCCTTACCACTGCACCACCTGGGAAGCCCTGGCTATTGCACATATACATAAAAATAAGAAAGGATATAAGACCTCCCTGGTGGTTCAGTGGTAAAGAATCTGCATGCCAATGCAGGAGACATGGGTTCGATCACAGGGTCTGGGATGATCCCATGTGCCTTGGAGAAGGCAATGGCAACCCACTCCAGTATTCTTGCCTGAGAAATCTCATGGACAGAGGAGCCTGGTGGGCTACAGTCCATGGGGCTGCAAAGAGTTGGATACGATCTAAGGATGGAACACATGTAAGGAGAACTCTAGCAATTGAGCACTTGGCTTTTGGATACCTGAACCATCTTGTGGGAAACTATTCCAGCAGGCTGAAGCAGTTCTAGCAGTTTGCTCTTCTTGTGCAGCAGATTATTTTTGTCCTTGCTCCTCCCTCTGTTTCCACTTCCCCTTTCCCCTGTTTTATTCATTGGTGGCTTTTCTCTCTGTTTCTTCTGTCTCATGGTTTCTGTTTAATTGTTGCTTCTACTATCATATGGCTCCTCCTACGTTGTGGATTCAGTGCTGCCCATGTGCCTTTCAGAGTGTGTGAATCAGGGCTCTTTATAGATCTCTCCACATGTCACCTACAAGTTCCTCAAGGTGAAGACCTGATTGATTAATTTGTTTTCAATAAGACAAAGACACTCTTGGTTAGAATTTTGCACTGGATCGCTGTATGGGTTTCCTGTACTCCACAAGTGGCTCACTTTGGAACAGGTACTAATTTCTGCTACACATATTGAAAATAAAAATTTTAGGAACAGAGATCTCAAAATACAGGGTAAACCATATATAGATAGTTAGATGTGGGTGACTCTTCGGGGGAAGATTTTGTGTCTAATAAGTTCTCAGGGTAGATAATTATTTACCAATTTTTGTTTAGTTTAGGAAATATTTTCAATGAATTATTTATAGATTATGTCTATACAGGACAAAGTAAACTGGAGATTTTAGTTCTCCTGTTATGTTGCTCACTTTAGGTACTAATAGCTGATAATATATAGAACATAAAAGAATCATAATGCTGAAAAGGGTGTCAGATATAATCTTATTGAGTAGTTCTCAACTTATTGATCTCAGGGTTACTTTACAATCTCAAAAATCACCGAGGACCCCAAAGGATTTTGGTTTATATGAGTTGTAGCTCTCATTATTGTTAGATGTTGAAAGCAAAGATTTCAAGTGTTTATTCATTCATTTAAAAATAATATTACTAAATATCTTGTCAATAAATAAAATAACACATTTCTATGAGAAGGAACTATATTTTTATTAATGAGAATGACATTGTTTTACTTTGGTAAATATTTTTAAGGTATGGTTTAATGGAAGATAGCTAGATTTTCATATATACTTCTACCTTTATGTTGATATCATGTGTGTTAAAAGATAAATTGAGGCACGTTAAACTTTTCACGACTTTGAGTATGCGTGGATTGAAATTGGGCACTGCCAAAGAAAGTGATTAGGAGAGGTCCACCAACAGGAATTAGGGGCAAGGTTCTGAGAGAGAAGATCAAAGCAAAGCAAAGCAATTATTTGATTGCCTATAGCTTAAGGTTGTCTTATTTAGGAAACCTACCTCAGTTATTTGTGATTAGTGTTCTTAAGTTTTATTTTCCTGGCTTTGGGTTGATGGCTCTTGCTTAGGTTGTGATTTGCTTATGTGAGCTACCAGGGTATTAGATGTACCTCTGTCTAATGACTGGCTCATGTAGTCTCTGGAGAGTTCCAGTGGATACTTGTGAGCCACTGTGAGTCAAACAGGCAGATGACCTCCTAGTATTATTATTCAAAGAGATTTTGATTTCACAAACAACCTGAAAGGAATTCAGAGACTTCCAGGGTCCTTGGACCACATTAAAGCAATCAAAGAATCTTGTTTTACATAGAAGGAAACAATGGCTCAGAGAAGTGAAGTGGCTTGCTCAGGGCACACAGTAAGTTGATGGCAGAGCTGGTGTTGAACTCAGCTATCCTGTTTCTACACTGCATCTAGATTCAATTACTAAAGGAATGACTCTGTCCACATTGTGACTTGAGGATGACAAAGTGCAAGGTCTCCACTCATTTCTCACTGTGGAAGCCTGGCTTCAGATAGTTCACTAAACTCTAGGAGATGGAGTGGTGTTGAAAGGGCTCAAAGATTAGAACACTCGATTCAGGAGATATCATCCTTTCATTAGCCTATGTGTCCTGGAATTTCATCCTAAAGCCTCATGTACTGAAGATTTGTTGTAGAAAAATAAACAAACAAATCAGAACCTAAGAGGACATGATTGATTCACACCAGTCCCTTCAGGATTTCCCAGGCTAGATCAGATGGGCAAGTCCAGAAGCGTGAGTCTCCATGACTGCCTTTAATTTCCTCATGGTCCAAGGCTAACATTGTCCTCTACCTTTGTTTCTGCTCTTGGCAGGAAATCATTTTCTCCTGGTTAGACTTCATTGGAATTCAACCCAAACAATGATAGGACAGACAGCTATATTCTTGCACTTTCTTGAGCCAGTTCTTTGGGGGAATATTTGTGCTCAGTGATATAATGATGTAATACAAGGCTTATAGCATATTTGTTGTTTGTTTAATTGCTTAGTCAAGTCCAGTTCTTTTGGAGACCCCATGAACTGCAGCTGACCAGACTCCTCCATGGGATTTCCCAGACAAGAATACTGGAATGGATTGCCGTTTCCTCCTCTAGTGGATCTTCCTGACTCAGGAATCGAACCTACACCTCTTGTATTGGCAGGCAGATTCTTTACTGCCAAGGCGCATAGTATTTAATGAGGAATGCACTTTTGAAATCCTTTAAAGTTAGTTTTGGGCTTTGCTGATGGCTCAGACAGGAAAGAATCCGCCTGCAGTGCAGGAGACCTGGGTTCAATCCTGGGTTGGGAAGATCCCCTGGAGGAGGGCATGGCAGCCCATTCCAGTACTCTTGCCTGGAGAATCCCACAGACAGAGGAGCCTGGTGGGCTACAGTCCATGGGGTCACAAAGGATTGGACACAACTGAATGACTAAGTACAACACAGCACAAAATTAATTTTAAGGCAACAAAAAAGAAGTATATTTTTATTCAAATTGTTACTCAAATACGTATATCTATGTATCCATGTAATATGTATATACATGTGTGCTTGTATCTATGTGTATCTGTATCCATGTCTATATGCATGCATACACGTTTCATCCTGAATTTGAATGGCCTGTAAATAATTACAGCAATAAACACTCTCTTCTTAAAACAGGTGCGTGTGCTTTTAGAGAAACATATGAAAAACTATTGAAATTATTCAGTTCTAAACTTGGAGTTTAAAATGTGAGCTTTCTTTTGACAGACAGTATATGACTAAGTATATTCACTTTAATGCATAAAACCTTCCAGATTATCTAAATAAGTGATTAATTTCTCGAAGTTTCAGATTCAAAAATAAAATGCTATTTGTATATAAAGTGAATTTTTCTCCTTTTGAATGAAGAATTTTCATGTCAGGTAATCTTATGGTTCATGACCTGAAATGTAAGGGCCCAGGAACACTTTTGTCTCACGGAGTTGGTGTGTTGAGGATGCAGTTTATTGACCCCTGTGCAGTTGGGTGGAACTATGCTCTCTTCCAAAGTGAGCTGGGGAACATTCTATGACTGGCCAGCGTTCTATGGTTGCATTTTCTCTGATTTTGCAGAGTATTCTAATCTTCTCCAGATGAGTGGAATCACAGTCCTTTTTAATTGACATCCAAAGGCAAACACCACACTGTCCAGCAGATCAAGTGCCACTTTATTCCTCTGTCCACATTCCTGATGAGATGGGCAAAACATCAGGAAGTTTTCCTGAGAAGACTTTCTGAGCTTTTATAATATTAAGACTGACATTTTCAAAGTGAACTAATGCGCCATAAGCCTTTTTGTCCTCCTGAAAATATTAATAAGCTTTTCTCACAAAAAATAGTCATAAAGAAAGACGATTTTGCCTACTATCTACCAACTAATTTCAGAGTGTTGTTCTATGATCTATGCTGTTTTCTAAAGTTTTCACAGGAATTTTGGAAGTCTTTTATTTGCCTCTTTAAATCTCACTCTCTCAGCTTTGCATCCTCTAGGTAACCATAACCTGGATTTTGGTTAATCTTTTTTTTTTTAATTTGCCAATTTTTAACATTATATAAATGGCATATACTCTATTTATTCCTCTGTGTTTTAATTATTTCCTGAAGTGTTATGCTCTTGAGATTGATCCATTACTATAAATTCTTTTTTTTTTTTTTTAATGGAAGAAGACCAAAAATCTAAGTTAAAGGGTCATTTCTCTGTTATCTTTTTACGAAAATCTCATCAAGTTTTTAGCTGCTTGGTCACTTATTCCTCTCAAGTTGTGCATGTTATGGTTTATTTAAATTTTATGAAAGCCACTATTATTCACCTATGATTATTTGAGAGGCATTGAAGGGCCACAACTATCAACCACAAACAAAAAATATCTCTAAAAAATTCTGTGTGTTCTTATAATTCAAGTATGCTTCCTTTGACAGGTTAGTTTAAAAACTGGGTAAATGTCTTTGAAAGTATTTACAAAAAATGAAGATTGTGAAAGAATGGCCCAATAGTGTTTGTAGTCATATATGCTAACAAGAAAAAAAGACTTTTTTGCAAGTTTGGAAGCCTAAGCTGTCCTGGTTCCGATGAATTGGTCCATGACAGTTATGAATGGTGGACTAGTTGCGTTGAAGCAGTGAGGAAGCTAATAGCAGGTTTGAGACTGGGTTTGAATAAATCATCAACAAACACACAACGGTGCTGGAAGAACAGGCCATACCCTGTGCAGCCATGTGCTCCCTAGTTGCCTGGAGACCATGAATCTTGGGCATTGTAGAAATATTGGAAATAGTTTTTGTCACCTTAAGTTTCCTAAGCTCTTTAAGATACAGAACATATTTAAATGTTAAATATATTTAGTGTAAAGTTCAATATGTATTTTTCTTAAACTAACACTGCCACTATTACACATAAAGTGTTCATGATTATATATAAGGTGTTCAACAGCTTTAAAATTAGGGTCTATATTTGAAATCTTAAATGGAATTGACCTTTCGTATCACTTTTGAATAAGTGCAACACAACTACTGTGCTACCTTCTAGAATCCTTTCAGTGATTGTGGAATTCATTCAATATGGTATCATTAAACTTGTAGGAGGTAGAAACCATTACAAAAAGCCCATTCAAATTTGGTTAAAACTATTATGAAAATGATTTATTTAATTTATATGTATAAATAATATAACCAAAATGCAGGAAAAAAGTTACTAAAACATAATTCTGTACTAAATTAAAAGTGTTTTCATTTCACCTCTCTTATTATGACAGTTGAATTACATATGCTATACTAAATGGACGTCTGGTGTAAAGAGCAAAGATCAAGAAATGAGTGTTTAGGACAGTAAATTATATGTTAAAAATCTATAAATAGCTTAATAAATATATTCCCTCATGTAAAAGCAGAAAATTGCAGGCTACAAAGTAGATTATCCAAATGGTGCTGTTTTGAAATCACCTTAGGAACAGTACATGTTGTCTCATTGAGTTTAAAGCTTCTGCATATAAAACTTCAGTTTTATAAAATTTGCTACTTTTGAAATGCTTCTATTTATTTTTTTCTTATGTCTCATTTTATCCATGAAATTATTTAAAGTGATATAAATATCTTATTTGGTTCAGGAGGGAAGAATTCATAGTTGAGATAATCAGAGAAGAGAGAAAATAAGTTTTCTTATTTTCAGCAGGCTCCAAGCTACAGTCCCTAGGATTGTCCATGAGATTGTGCATGGTATTCTTCAGGTACTGGAGTGGGTCGCTGTGCCCTCCTCCATAGGTTCTTCCCGACCCAGGGATTGAACCCATGTCTCCTGCAACTCCTGCATTGGCAGGTGGATTCTTTGCCATTGAACCACTTGGGAAGACCTAGCTACTCTATATTCTCCTTATTTTTGACAGCAACAGTTATGTTCAGGAAACTATGCTGGGACAACAAAGATGAAACAGATAAGAAAACTGCCCTCAGAAAACTTGTTGCTTAAGAAGATAATGCATGTACTCACTCAAGTAAATAACACTATTATGTAAAAAATTAATAATGAAGTTGGAGATGTTTAGAACACAAGATTCATGTTGGATTATCCAACAGAAGAACTCTGTAACATCAAAGTCTTATTTTGGGGAGGGAGATTCCTTAGAAGTAGGGGGAGAAAATGGCCATACTAGCTTTTTTAGAGAAATGCTTCTAGAAGTCCCCTGAAGAGGAAAGTTAAATTTTATACAAGAAAGGGATTGTTTATTCATTCTAAAGTTGTAATATCTAATTTTCTGAAATGATTTGCATGCCAGGAGAGAGAATTCTCCTGAGAGGAGAGCAATAGTAAAGCCAGACATGGGAACCATAGCAGGTACTGTGTATGTATCCTTTGCAGGAAAGGAAGCCCACAGTTCATAAGGACATAAAAAGCCTTTATGTCTTTTTAGGAGAGAAGTGGGACAGCTTCTAGGCCAGTAGAGAGGGGTTACTGGTGTATTTGGAACATTGAACTTAGTAATTATTTCTGAAGTCTTTGGTTTTCTTGTGGCCAATGGAGCAGAATGATTCAACAATTCTAGTTTCACAGGGGTACAGAGAATAGAGATATGAATCCTCCTGGAAGATAAGTTTATTTTTATCCAAATGTACAAATAGTTGTTTGCAAGTTATTTGTCTTATGTTATCATGCTAAATTATGAGCTCTTTAAGGGAGTTGCCACACTATTGTAAAGGATGCTTTTAATTGTTAGTTATAAAATAACCCAATGCAATTGTCTTAAACCACAAATAATTTATTAGCTTACATAAAAAATTCTGAGGTTGGGTGGTCCTAAGATTGGTTATTTCAGTGGTTCAATGATGTCATCAAGGGTGCAGTTTCTTTCTAACATCCCCTAATGTCTTTCTTATCAAGTCAGCTTCCTTCATGGTTGAATGAACTGCGCTAGGAGGAATGGATTCCAGGCAGTGAGCGACATGAACAAAGGTGCAGAGTCTGAAGACCACAGGACAATGTAGGGAACAAGAAATTTTTTTATTTGACTGAACTATAGTAATTAATGGGGGCTTATATTGAAAAGGGTATGTCCAGGCATTGTACGGCCCTGAATATGAAACTAAGGAGTTGAGATTTAACTCTGCAGACTATTCAGAACCATGGGTACATTTTAGCTAGAGCACTGATAGAACCAGGAAAGGGCTACAAGAATATGAATCCAGCCTCTCAGCAGGATGGGCTGGAGAGTAGAAGGCTTAGAGGTGGCCTAAATCAGAATGAAGCCTAAAGCAACAGCTCAAACAAGTAGAAATCAAGGTCTGAAATAGGGTAGAGGATGTTAGATGACCTCACTGTGTCAACAGACATGAGTCTGAGCAAACTCTGGAAGATAGTGAAGGCTGGCATGCTGCAGTCCATGGGGTTGCAAAGAGTCAAACATGACTTAGTGACTGAACATCAAGATGATGAGAAAAGGTCACTAAAAATATCGATACAAGAGCTAGTGCAGAGGTAGAATTGACTGGATTTGTCCACTGGTTGGGTGAGGAAAGGGAGGTGAAGTGTGAAAACATATAAGACATATCATTAATGCAAATAGGAAACACAAGAAGGGGATGAGAAACATTTTATGGCTTATCCTCTATACCAGGCACAGGCATTTTGCAACAGTGCAAGGATTTGCTTCCAGGACATATCCATGAGGGAGGTTTACTATCCCATTCTACCAATGGGGAAATTGAGGCTAAGGGAGAGGTTTAAGAAATGTTTTTTGCTTAAACAGTTAGCAAATGGATTTGCTAAAATTTAAACTGGTTCTTCCCAACTTCAAAGTTCATGCTTTATCCTTTCTATCTTCTAAAATGCAGGGAGATTCTCATTTATTTTTACTGTTTTTCTTGAGTCCTCAGTGGCCTGGAGAATGTTCTCTTAAATGACATGCAAGGGTACCCAACCTCTGACTTTGACTTGCTTTTGCAGCTTCATTTTCCATTACATGTCTTACTTCTTCCACCCAATAATGATTATTATTAGGAATTTCATAAGGACACCAAATTTCATCCTTCCTTCCTCCCTCCTCCCCTCCCTCCTTCCCTCCCTCCCTCTTTTTTTCTTTCCTTCTTCCTTCCTTCTTTTCTTTCTTTCTTTCTCTCTCTTTCTCTCCTTCTTGTTACCTGCTTTCTTATCCCAGAATGCATTTCCTCAACTCTCATTCCTATGGGAATTACAGCTATCTAATTCCTCCATCACTGTTTTTCTGATTATTCACTTTTACTCATTTTGAATTCCCAAGTACTTTATTTGTGATTACTTTAGTAACACCTGATCACATCTTCCTCACAAAACTGTCAGATCCTTAAGGATAAATAGTGCTTCCATTAGCCCTCATATTCTATGAAGAATGTCTTACAAGACCATATGTTTACAGGAAGTTAGGGATGGAGAAAGAAAGGAAAGGAAAAGAGAAATACAAGAGAAAATAAAAGAGAAGAATGATACCGAAAAGTGAAAAGTAACTTGAAGATTACTTTAAATTATATTTACAAAGTATTCTTTATACTTCTTTTTTTTCCTCTCTTTAAATTTAAGTATAGGTGATTTACAGTGTTGTGTCAATTTCTGTTATACAGCAGAGTGACTTTGTTATGAATATAGATATACATACTTTTTTCATAATCTTTTCCATTATGGTTTATTCCAGGGCATTGAATATAGTTCCCTGTGCTATATAGTAGGACTTTGTTATGAATCCTTTCTAGTTTTTAAATTCATTTAACTGTAGGAACATTGTTTTACAATTTTGTGTTGGTTTCTGCTGTACAACAGCATAAATCAGCCATAATTATACATATACCTCCTCTCTCTTGAGCTTCCCTCCCCTCCCTCGGCCCACCCCTTCAGGTCATCCCAGAGTGCCAGGCTGGGCTCCCTGTGTTACATAGCAACTTCTCAGCAGCTAGCTGTTTTACACCTGGGAGTGTATATATGTCTACGCTACTTTCTCTGTTCATCCCACTATTTCCTTCCCTCATTATGTCCACAAATCCACTCTCTATATCTGAATGAATAGATATATCTCTATATCTCCATTCCTTCCCTGAAAATAGGTTCATCAGCACTATTTTTCTACATTCCATACATTTGTGTTAATATACCATATTTATTTTTCTCTTTCTGACTTACTTCACTCTGTGTAACAGGCTCTAGGTTCATTCACCTCGCTAGAACTGATTTAAATTTGTTCTTTTTTATGGCTGAGTAATAGTCTGTTGTATATATGTACCACATCTTCTTTATCTATTAATGTTTCAGTGGACATCTAGGTTGCTTTCATGCTCTAGGTACTGCAGATAGTGGTATGAACATTGGGTTTTGTGTGTCTTTTTCAATTATGGTTTTTTAGAGTATGTGCTGGTAGTGGGATTGCTAGGTCATGTGGTCGCTTTATTCCTAGTTTTTCTTTTTTTAAGGGATCTCCATACTGTTCTCCATAGTGAATGTATCAGTTTGCATTCCCACCAAGAGTGCAATAGGGTTCATTTATTAAAGAATGGGAAATAATCTTTATGAAGAAAGACTCTTGTCACTCTAGTAAGGAGATTTTAATAATAGGAAGTGGATTTATACTAGAATATATTCCAGTATGACTTAAGGAAAATTTAGCCAATATTTCAGAACTGAAAAAATCCTCAATCATCTAGAACTATAGTAAAGAATAAAGCCAAAACATCATAAAGAGCATGTGTATACTATATATTCCTAGAAATTTTTGAAAGAATTGATAATCTGTTTTTTTTTTAAAGATTTTTTTTTGATGTGGACTATTTTTTAAAGTATTTATTGAATTCTTGATATATATATATTTTTTCTGTTTTCAGTTTTATGGCCACAAGGCTTATGGGAACTTATTTTCTTGACCAGGGATCGAACCTGCACCCTCTTCATTGGAAGGCAAAACCTTAACCACTGGACTACCGGAGAAGTCCCTGATAATCTACTTTGAGGGATTCTTTCCCCCTCTGTGATTCATACCACATCACGTTCAACTTATTTCATGTATTTCTCTCCTTCACTAGGGGCAAGGGTTGGGCCTTATTAATCTTTGTTTTCTCAGAGCTCAGCACAATCCCTGGCACCTGGTAAGCCCATAATCAACACTAAATGAAATTGTATGTACAGTACACAGCCATGACACAGACTAAGTGGATTGCCAGTGCTGAACTGTATTCACAGGGAATTAGTAGGTTGAAAATTGTCGTAAGATTTAGCTTTTGTTTAGCCAATGATTTAGACAATATATCAATTAGTATATCATTAACTTGAGGGTTTTATCTACTATTTTACCTTACTGAGCACAGTACTAAAGAGGGAATAGGTACATACAACATGGATCCTGCCATTCAGGAAATTGTTCTCTGCAGTTAATCCTAGTGTGGGGAGATTTGACCAAATTACAAGAAATAAAAGCCATACTATACAAAACCATGGGCTTCCCATCATGGGTTTCCCAGGTGCTGCTCAGTTCAGTTCAATTCAGTTACTCAGTCATGTCCAACTCTTTGTGACCCCATGGACTGCAGCACGCCAGGCTCCCCTATCCATCACCAACTCCCAGAGCTTACTCAAACTCATGTCCATCGAGTCAATGATGCCATCCAAACATCTCATCCTCTGTCCTCCCCTTTTCCTCCCCCCTTCAATCTTTCCTAGCATCAGGGTCTTTTCCAATTAGTCAGTTCTTCACATCAGGTGGCCAAAGTATTGGAGCTTCAGTCCTTTGGAATCAGTCCAATGAACACCCAGGACTGATCTTTAGGATGGACTGGTTGAATCTCCTTGCAGTCCAAGGGACTCTCAAGAGTCTTCTCCAACACCACAGTTCAAAAGCATCAATTCTTCAGTGCTCAGCTTTCTTAATAGTCCAACTCTCACATCCAAACATGACTACTGGAAAAACCATAGCTTTGATTAGACAGACCTTTGTTGACAAAGTAACGTTTTTGCTTTTTAATATGCTGTCTAGGTTGGTCAGAACTTTTCTTCCAAGGAGCAAATGTCTTTTAATTTCATGGCTGTAATCACCATCTGCCACTGTTTACACTGTTTCCCCATCTATTTTCCATGAAGTGATGGAACCAGGTGCCATGATCTTAGTTTTCTGAATGTTGAGCTGTAAGGCAACTTTTCCACTCTCCTCTTTCACTTTCATCAAGAAGCTCTTTAAATCTTCTCTTTCTGCCATGAGGGTGGTGTCATCTGCATATCTGAAGTTACTGGTATTTCTCCCAGCAATCTTGATTCCAGCTTGTGTTTCATCCAGCCCAGGGTTTCTCATGATGTACTGTGCATATAAGTTAAATAAGCATGGTGACAATATACAGTCTTGATGCACTCCTTTCCTGATTTGGAACCAGTCTGTTGTTCCATGTCCAGTTCTAACTGAGGCTTTCTGACCTGCATACAGATTTCTCAAGAGGCAGGTCAGGTGGTCTGGTATTCCCATCTCTTGAAGAATTTTCCAGTGTTTGTTGAGGTCCACACAATCAAAGGCTTTGGCATAGTCAATGAGAAGTAGATATTTTTCTGGAACTCTCTTGCTTTTTTGATGATCCAGTGGAAGTTGGCAATCTGATCTCTGGTTCCTCTGCCTTTTCTAAATCCTCTCAGTTCAGTTCAGTTCAGTCGCTCAGTTGTGTCCGACTCTTTGTGACCCCATGAATCGCAGCACGCCAGGCCTCCCTGTCCATCACCAACTCCTGGAGTCCACTCAAACCCGTGTCCATCGAATCGGTGATGCCATCCAGCCATCTCATCCTCTGTCGTCCCCTTCTCCCCCTGCCCCCAATCCCTCCCAGCATCAGGGTCTTTTCCAATGAGTCAACTCTTCACATGAGGTGGCCAAAGTACTGG
This sequence comes from Odocoileus virginianus, assembly GCF_023699985.2. Classification (NCBI taxonomy): domain Eukaryota; kingdom Metazoa; phylum Chordata; class Mammalia; order Artiodactyla; family Cervidae; genus Odocoileus; species Odocoileus virginianus. Next base: position 38,686,708 of record NC_069678.1, read on the forward strand.
AGTCTCAGCTTCAGCATCAGTTTTCCAATGAACACCCAGGAGATGGCTTCAGATGCCTCCGCACAGGACTTTGTGTAACCACCCAGCTGAAATCAAGTAAGGCTGTTCCATACCCATGTTGACATCCATGGTAACTACTGCATTCTGGTGTCAAGGAGTGTTATCTCCACAAATGCTTGCCTTATAGCAATTTAAATTTTGAGCTTTAATTAATGAAAAGCTTTGCCTTCTATTAAAAGAGCTTTATGAACTATCAGAAAGGTATAGACATTTACATAAGTGCAAATTTATTTCTGGCTGGCTGGCTGTTTATCATCTAGCTATATTTGGCTTGGCAGTTAGTGGGGCCTTTGGGATTCCATCCATGGTCTCTCCCTTAGAAGGATGCTCTCCTCTCTCCTGCAGATTTTGGCTCTTCCTACTGAAGGCCTGGTCGGATGCTTCGTGGGGAAGAGGAGGCTGCATGTATTCAGTGTCAACTCTGTCAGGAGCTTGCCTACAGTGTTGTTTGATCCCCAATATACTAGCCAGAGGAATCTGCTTTTTTCACTTTTCCTTTTTTTTTTCTCCCACTTTCTAGTCTAAATGCTATCAGAAAGAAACAATAAACTCTCCTAATTCCTAATGAAATTATTTTCTCACTTTCACTGCCCTAAAATGCGTATTTTATATTTCCCAATATTCTTGACATTCTTTCAGTTCAGTGGTTTTTTGCACAATAGTCCACCTATTTGACATTTTGGAGTTCACACTTATGCTTCTGGTATTAATTTCCACCTCAGAAATTTATTACATCATATGCAAATATTAACTGAAAAGACATGGCCCCAGCCCTGAGGTGTTGAGACCCTGGGAAATGTTTTTAGCAAAGAAGCATGATCAATTACAAAGGCCCCGCAATAATGGAGAAATTCATAAATAGTGATAGGAGCTGATTGTGTGCACACACGCTCAGTGTTTCTGGGGTTCAGGGAAGGAGTGTCCAGTCAGGGTTAGCAGCAAACCTGGGAGTTTCCTGGATAGATAATCCTCATGCAACTCTGTAAGAGATAGGTAAGATTGCATTCTATCTAAATCATAATCACTACAGCATCATAGGTAAAATTGAACATTTTCTAAAAATTTGCTTCTGATATGAGATCAAACTTCAGGATAGAAATTGGTGCCTTTGGATTCAGAGATAATTTGTCGTTAGGAATATGGGTAGATTCTCTTCCCATCTAAGAATTCAAACAGGCATGAATTCAGAGTACACTTGAATTAGATCTTAAGTAGCTATAATGAATACACCAATTATTTTCTCTTTGTAAACCAAATTTGCAGGTTTAGTGTTTCTTTAATAAAGTGCTTTTCTTTTGGAAAAGGGAGTTCAGTCAACTGAGACCTTTTTTCCAGAAAGCTCTGCTTTACGTAAAGCAACTACATCATAAGGGAGGGAAAAAAAAATGGGACAGAAAGCACTAGCTATGGTTAGGAAGAAATCGAGTGAGTGAAACTAAGGGCATGTGAAGAACAGTCAATATCCAGCAACAGCGGCAAAACAGTTTCAATTTTCTGGATTATTAATTCAAATTCACACGCACATGCCAGTTAAAATTAAAGGCCTCTTTTTATTGCACTAGTTTAAATTAAAGATTATATTCTGCTCCACAAGTCTGAATTAAATAGCTTATTTTGCACACCAAGCTCTCATTTTAAAGCTAATAAAGAAAAGACATAGCATGTACGTGCAAGCTCGAGACAGGAAGGGTCTAAATTACTACACCTGTTTCACTTGGGAGCTACTTTATTAGTGTTACAAAACTTGGCTTTCAATTTGGCACTCAGAAGCACATTTAGAACAAGCATTTCTTTGTTTTGACAGAGAAGCTGTGGTAAATGAATGACGTTTGAGCTAGGTGTGAAATGTGAAGGTACAAAATTAACTGGTAAGGTAATTACTGTTCTAATTCTGCATAAACAAGCGTTTTGAAAATCATTAATAGTTCAGGGAAATAATGTTAGTGATTAAATAAGGTGGCTTGCATCACTGAGCACAACTAAGCTCCTTTAATTACATTTGAAAGCAAGGGAAAGCAGCTAATTAAAATTAGCACAAGGTTCCTGAATGACCAGCACCGCTTTGTTGCTCTAACCTGTATAATTGTGTGTTTATTAATACGTCTTCATTTTCCCTCTCGAGCATTTAACAAAATTATTTAAAATAACTAATAACCTTTAAGGAGTCAATGTGACTGAATCCAGTTATCAAAAGGAAAACTGCAGGCCTCACTCAGGCCCACCATTGATTCCCTTTCCCAAGGCCCATTAACACTGGTGGGAACTCCATGGTTGAAACCCAGCAAAGTGATGCCAGGCACTTTGTGCCATTGGACGGTTAGCATCCCTGGCAATGCTTTATGGGATCCTGGCTTGACCACTCATTGCCCCCTTTAAGGAAAAACAATATAATTTGGGGTTAGATGTCTCACTTGACTGTTTTCAGAGCCATCCATTCATCCATGCAATTAACTCATTCATTTGTTTATAAATATCATTCCTTCAGTAAAATTTATTGAACTTTTAGTACTATTCCTGGAGTTATAGAGATGAAAAGGACATGGTTCAAGGAAAGACTAGCTATATAATTTGAAGGAACAGTACAAAGTGAAAATGGGAATCCAACAATCATCAAGGATTTCCTGATAGAGCATTGAGTCAAGTGTGGAGCCTATTGAGTGTGGGGCCCTGGGCACTTGCACCAGATTTGCAGCAGGGAAGCTCAACTCAATGAGCTCAAGTTGGAAGATAAATACAAAAGCAAATGGTGATAAGAAAATGTGTTTCTTGTATGCATTGTTGTGGGCAGAGGAACAATACCCAACAATTGTTCTCATGTGTGCTGGTTTGTACAGGTGACACCATGAATCACTGCCCACTTCTACCGAATACCCCACTCTTTAACCTGCTGGAATCAAAATTCACTCCTCTATTCATACGCCCTAAAAATAGTAATCTTGGTTATTTATGTGGAGATAGGTATTCAATAAATGAATTTAAGAACATGCTCAAAGTGTGTTGACTGTTGAATAAATGGGATAAAGTGACCTATTATGATAGCAATAAAAGATTTTTTTTTTAGTGCTTGTTATATGTTGTAAGTACAGTAAAATAATCTCACTTAATAGTTCCAGCAACTTTACAAGATAAGTACAATCACTGCCCACATTTTGTAAATGCCAAATTTGGGGAAAAGTATTTAAGAAGCTATGTGACAGAGCTGTATTTAACTCAAATGGTCTGGCTCTGCCTGGAGAAGGGAATGGCAAGCCACTCCAGTATTCTTGCCTGGAAAATTCCACGGACAGAGGAGCCTAGTGGGCTACAGTTATGGAGTCACAAAGAGCCACGACTGAGCATGCATGCACAGTCTGTCTCTATAGCCTGTGTTTTCAGTCACTGTGCAGAAAGATGATGCGGGCAAGGATAATTGCTCTGACTTGGTCCCTGTTTTCTGCATTTCAATTTGTGAGCATAGCTTGACTTGGATTATTTGAAAATCTGAGGTGTTTGTTGCATGCCAATAAAGTAGTTTAAACATTAGATATAATGGGGAAATTTCAGTTATTTTTTCATGTAGGGAAAATACTTAGTACTTAGGTAGGAATTTATATATCAGTGGAAATTTTATGTTAGAGTTGTCATCAGCCCCCTATGAAGTGGCCCAGTGGACCTGGTAATTACTCTGGTCCAACATCTCTGGGAGAGATCCAATGCTTTTCAAGTTTCTTCTTGCCCCCTGAAAAATGTCTAACAACAGACTGTGCCATATCTGAGAGAAAGACTGCAGAAAATTTTAAAGATTCTTTTGTGCTTTGAGAAATTTGAGTTTGCATAAAGTTTGCAATAAAGTACAGATGAGGTGTGTAAAGATGAACCCTCATTGTCACACTAGCCTCCAGAAATTGTGTTGAGGAGGAAGAATGGCCTTAGGACTTGATCCACTCTAAGACCACAAAGGAAGCCTAGATGGGAATACTAAACATCTCTATATAATGTTCTAAACAAGATTCATAAGATTTTTCCTTATCCTTCCCCTCTGTGTGTGTTTGTGTGTGTGTGTGTGTTATGAGTGTGTAGAAGTTGTTTCTTCATTCTCCTTCTCATATATTTTTTCTCTTTTAAATTTTATCAGATGTGAGAGGTGAACCAAATAATGCAGCAGCACTCAACTAATTTCTGTTTTCAAATTATTTCTATTCCAACCCTCCATTCTTGACTTTGTCTCTGAAGATCCACATGAAAGTGGGTCAGATGTATTGACGTGGTTGACCACACAAGTTTTCATGCTTTTTGTCTGTGTGGCCACAGGTTTAGCATGATGAACATTCATTTGATAGGTCAATCAAAGGAGTTGGGGATAACTGAGGTAAGCTGGAATCAAGATCGCTGGGAGAAATATCAATAACCTCAGATATGCAGATGACACCACCCTTATGGCAGAAAGTGAAGAGGAACTAAAAAGCCTCTTGATGAAAGTGAAAGAGGAGAGTGAAAAAGTTGACTCAAAGCTCAACATTCAGAAAACAAAGATCATGGCATCTGGTCCCATCACTTCATGGGAAATAGATGGGGAAAGAGTGGAAACAGTGTCAGGCTTTATTTTGGGGGGTTCCAAAATCACTGCAGATGGTGATTGCAGCCATGAAATACTCCTTGGAAGGAAAGTTATGACTAACCTAGATAGCATATTAAAAAGCAGAGACATTACTTTGCCAACAAAAGTCTGTCTAGTCAAGGCTATGGTTTTTCCAGTGGTCAGGTATGGATGTGAGAGTTGGACTGTGAAGAAAGCTGAGTGCCGAAAAATTGATGCTTTTGAACTATGGTGTTAGAGAAGACTCTTGAGAGTCCCTTGGACTGCAAGGAGATCCAACCAGTCCATCCTAAAGATCAGTTCTGGGTGTTCATTGGAAGGACTGATGCTGAAGCTGAAACTCCAATACTTTGGCCACCTCATGAGAAGTGTTGACTCATTGGAAAAGACCCTGATGCAGGGAGGGATTCGGGGCAGGAGGAGAAGGGGACGACAGAGGATGAGATGGCTGGATGGCATCACTGACTCGATGGACATGAGTTTGAGTAAACTCTGGGAGTTGCTGATGGACAGGGAGGCCTGGCGTGCTGCGATTCTTGGTGTTGCAAAGAATCAGACTTGACTGAGCGATTGAACTGACTGAGGCTGTCTGAGAGAACCATGTTGGTGGTGTTTTGTTCCGTTGTAGCTGGATTTCATTTAGTGTTGGCAATGAAGATCTACTCATTCTTCAATATTACAATTGCATCATTTCATATTAAATGTTTTGTGGGCTGATGCGACAGAAAAATCTTGGAACTACATCATTCACTCTTATTTTCTCAGTTACCCAAAACCATAAGAGCAGATGATAAATTTTCTTAGCATATTTAGAAGTCTTAGTTGTTTGTTTAGTGGAAAATTAAATCATCAAAAGTCATAAAATTTTAAGTGGGGAAAGAACCATTGGGATAACAGATGCTTTTAAATTAAATGAAACATTGCAAGTGTTCACTGATAATCTCAACAATAATATAAGCTCTACTTTTGTATCCCATCCTGTTTTTAATCTACTGCTCAGAGGCCCCTTAAGACTCCCATTCTTCATTTACTTTATTAATTTTGCTGATTTCTTGGATTGGACTTCCCCAATATCTGATCTGAGCATAATTATACTACCACATCATCTTTGCCAACATTTTCCTAACCCAGTGAATGTTGATTGTTTCTTTGCAGTTCTTTTAAAGATATTCAGTATCTTCCTAATTGTTGAATCTGATGTTTGTACTTATCCTTCTTTTTCCTTGATCTTACTGCATCATTTGAGATGGTTGGGAATTCCCTCTTTTCTTGAAAGATACTTCTTCCATGGTTTCCACAATCCTTTCATGCCCTGGTTTGCTTTCTACCTGTCTGACTTATTCTTCTTGATCTTGTTCATGGACTGCATTATCTTTTCTAATGACTTGAATACAAACCATACCTCAAAGTTTAGTTTCTGCATATATTTCTTTGTACTTTGAAATGGTTGTGTTAGCCATATTGGCAGTGTCCTTTGTGATTTTTTAGGAAGATGAATTTTCCTTTACATTTCTTGCCATAGTTTGTAGTTATTTATGATTATTGAGTCCTTAATAGATTGCTTGCCATAAGAATACAGCATTTGCGTGTACTTTTCTCATCAGTTCCCATCGAGCACATTGCACATTGCATTCCCATTTTGCAGTGTTTGGGATGGAGAAAACACTTGATAACTCTTTGTTGAAAGAATGAATGAATAAATGAGAAATTTCTGTATTTCCATTTTGTTATTTCTCCTGGGCACTGGTCTGAGGTCTTTAGTTGCCTAATGGATGTCTGTATTTTGGTGTCTGCTGCCACCTGAAACTTACCATGTCTAAAACCAAACTGTCATTATTTCTCAAACCGTATCTGAATACAGCCTCTCACTTTGTCAGTGACCCTATTATTTCCCCAGTTACAAAGATTCTCAATTATTGACTCATTCTTAACTCCTTTCTATTTGCCTTATATACATTTGTCTTCTATGCATTTCTATTTACTGTATATGCATTGTCTCATGTTAATTCCCATAGCATACCTATGAATTATACTGTAATATATATAAATATATATGTATATAGGCATATTAGTGTTCCCATTTTAGAATTAAAAAAAAAAACCGTGAGGCATTAATAAATTGTTTCATCAAATTCAGATGACTATGAATTTGATGAAGCTGAAATTTAAGCCCGCATTTGTATATTAGACTTCCGAGCTTAGACTCAGAGCAACTTTTCAGTTTTATTTACTACCTGGAAGTTTTTTCTTTCCATTGCTGCCACCCAATCTGTTTCCCCATCCCCTTGAGCCTGCACTATTGCAGTATTACTCAAAAATTTTCTCTTCATTTCTTTCTCTTTCCTTGCTTTTTACAATGGTCTCAAAATATTATTGTCTACTCTAACTTTCCATGACTCAACAAAGACTTTGAAATAAGATCCATTTGCTAAATTTTATTTTAGGGTCCTTTCCAATCTAATCTTCAGTAAATGTCTAGTCCAGTTCTAAACATAGCCATAAATATATGCCACCTTCTGGCCAAATAGACTTAACTGCTTCCTCTATTATGCAACCTGCTTTTCTATTGCAATCTTTCACACTCATGATGCACTGGCTGCTTTTTAAAAAATTATTAATCTTATTCTAAGTCCAAGTCATATATTCATGCCTCTATGGAGCCTTTCTTAATTGCTCCATCTGATAATAATCTCAACTTCTTATGAATTTCTTAAATATTTACTGATAATATTTGTTACTAAAATACCTTATACGTAGTTCCTAACAAATCCTTGTCAAATGAATTCATTTGTTATTTTATTTGTAAGTTTTCCCAATGAATTTATAACATTATAAATGTTAGGGATCACATCTTATGCAAACCTATAAACTTTATCTTTGATTGTGACTCAGTAAAGAATCCCAGAATACTTAGGTATTTTATTTTACTTTTTTTTATAATTACTCTATTTTGTGTGGAATAAAAGCACAACTTAACTTCCCTACAATTAAACTTAACAAGAATTTATTGAGCACTTATTGTATGTTAAGTCCTGGGAACGAAAAGATAAACAAGCCATGATTTCCCAAAACCTAAATATTTTTTAGGGGGAAATGAAAGACATTCAATTGACTATGAAGAAAGAAATTATTTCTCTTTGGGATGGTAGAAGTCAGAGGTCTTTACAGAGAAGGAAACTTGACTTCAGTATTGAAGAAGAATACTATTTCACAAGGTGAGGAATAAAAAGAAAAGCATTCCAGATAGAAGAAACATTATAAACAAAGACTCAGGAGTGTGATAGGGTGTGCACATTTAGGAACTAGCAAGTAGAACAAGATGGTCTGAGCTTGAGACAGGTGGAAGGAGATGAGGCTGGAGAGAGAGACTGGAGCCAGTGCAAATAGGATGTTGAGTGCCAAATAAAGGCTCTGAATTTTACCTAAGAGACAATGGGAAGACATCAAAGCTTTGGGAACTGCAAATGGCATAACTAGAACTATGCTTTTGAAAGAAAATCTGTTTGGAACATTGCAAATGGTTCCATGTGCAGGAGCCAGGGAGCAGGGAAGCCAGCTTGGGGTCAATATTAAGCTCAAACAATAAATGGTAGGAATTTAAAGTAAGGATATAATGGATTTCAAACACATTTGGAATAGATGAATTCCAAACACATTTCAGAGATAAGACAACTTAAATTCCAAAGCTGATGCCTCAATTGACAATGTATGTTGTCAATAACTGCATTATGTGCTTGCATACAAAGGCGGGCGGGTTCTTTACTACTGATGCCACCTGGGAAGCCTGTACTATAGTACGGTGGTTTAGTTGCTAAGTCGTGACGGACTCTTGAGACCCAATGGACTGTAACAGTCTGCCAGGCTCCTCCGCCCATGGGATTTCCCAGGCAAGAATACTGAAATGGGTTGCTATTTCTTTCTCCAGGGGATCTTCCCCATCCACAGATCGAACTCGCATCTCTTGTGTCTCCTGATTTGCAGTCAGATTCTTTACCTCTGAGCCACCAGGGAGCCGGTACAGTAGTGTATATATTGTCAAATACTGTATTACAATCTCAATTATTTTTTCCTCTCATTCTAATGATGTATTTGTAGGGTTGCATTCACCCCACCACCCTCAACTTCTCTTATGTCAAAGAGCAACTCATTATTTCTAAGGTTGAGGAGGAAACTACAGGAGAGAGACAAAACAAAACAAAAACAAATCACAATTCAGTGGTCCAAAATAAGGATAAAACTGAAACTTTTTCTCTTTAGCCCTATATTTTAATCAATTCTACACTTGAACAAAGAGAACCACCAGGATAAATTATGGGATATCTCCCCCTAGAATCTCTCATTGCGTTTCAGAGAGTTCTTTGTTTCAAACTTTGTAGGTAGGTCATATTTTATGAAATGAAATTTCTTTGATAATTCATGGTCATTCATGTGGACATAATTTTCATTTGCATGACAACTGTGGAAGGTTCACATTCCTGTAACCAGGAGTGGGGCTTGGGAAATGAGGGTCAGGAGTGGAAAACTGGGAACAGAGTTTGATTTGGTGTTGTAGCCATCCTGACACTTTCCACCTCTGGATACTTATTTTATTTTAAATCCCAATGTCTCATTCCATTAGTGTTTTGATTTTTCAAAAAGGTGCAAACTCCTTAACCTGTTCTCCATTTGAACGATGTTCTCTTTGAGAACACAGAGCCAGCAAATTACTTAAAACAGCAAAGTGTCATGATTCAATAGTCATAACTTTTCTTCATATTAATAATGGTTTCCCCTCTGAATTATATCTACATGTCAATCATATCAATAGACTAGAAAAATGATGTTTGGCAACGTTACAAAACACAGACTTTTTGGAACCCAGTTATTTTCTATTTTTTAAACCTTTAGTACTGAGCTAAAATCGATACTAAATCTGAAAAATAATCAATAAAGATATATTATATTCTGTTAAATATTTGGTGTAAATCTTTCAGCCTTTACAAATTTTGACCTTATGGTGGTGTATACTGGTGAATCGTAAATTAGGTGTTTTTAAAACACATATGTTTTTAATTAATGCATGATATAATACAACAATAAATACAACCAAAAATAAAATGCTAATTTATATTTTATATTTAGATATAATCAAGTCAGGTTGAAACAGACACTTAATGTTTCCCACATTGATTCAGCATTTATATCTCAGATGCAAAAGGATCCAATGAATAATAATTTACATATATATACATTTTAAACAGTAAAAATAGATGGAATCATGTATAGGTCTGCATGGCAAGATAGTGGAATACTAGAAAGCAGTTCAATTGTGAGATGTAAAAACTTGGGAAATTGATAAGCAATTTAAGAAAGATGTAAATTATAGCTCCAAATAAATTATGCAGTTAAGTATTTTAGAGTCTCTATTAGTAAAGCCTAGGCATTCTGTGTTCTTTATAAGCAGGTTTCATGTTTTTCAAAATTAATAAGAACCTAAAATAGCTATCCTGGCTTAAAAGATTTTTATATCTGTTTCTGTTAAGGTAGGTATGGAATGGTGTTGGTTGACCTTGCAGAGGTAGACAGTGAGTCAGGCTGACATAGGGGAGGGATCCTTTAAGAGTGTTTGTTGACCACAAGTTTTTCTCTTTCTGTTGGTAATCTGGTTTTTCGAGTATGAACTGCTCTGATTAATAAACTTACACAGCAGCAAGGTCAGGTGATTATGAACATAAATTCTGGCATTGCACTGATTGTGTGACCACGGGCAAGAAATTTGATTTTTCTTTACCTTGGTTTTCTCATCTGTAAACTAGAAATCAAACAATTAGGGTAAAAAGTCATCACCTGTGTAAACACAAAATGTCACTGTGCCTGGCATATAGTAACTCTATATAAATGTTAACTATTGGTATCTTTATGAGCTGGAATTCTACCTCCTTCTTTACTCTGACTTTACCTTGTTACTTCCTGATTCTGAGAACCTAGAAATGGATTTGCTGTCTCTTGAGTGAATCTGTTTCATTTCCTTTTTGCCCTTTAATTTTGACTTGGTAGTTTACATTGTCTCTTTATCCCTGTGCTTTGCTTTTTGGCCATGAGCCCACAGACCCAAGATTTGGATGAATTTGGTTTCAGAATTGTCTTCTCTGTTTTGGACTCATTACACATACTCTTCCAGTTGTAGTAACTCCAAACCCTGTATTTATTTTGGGTTCCTTAGCTTCCCTCTCTTGCCACATCAATTCATCTTCAAGTTCAGACAATTCTTTACTATATCTTTTACATCTGTCACTTCCTTTCTGACCTCATTGCTACCATTCTGTTCCAGTTTCACAGTATTCCATAGGTGAACTCCTCCTTCTTCCTACTTCTGTGCACAGATACTACATCAATCTTTCCAAAATTTTGCTTTTCACTTATCATTCTTACTCCCACTACCTCTTCAAAAACCATTGCCTACTGAAGTATAGAGACAGTTTATCAGATATATAAGACTTTAATTTTACTTTTCATCACTACCTTACATTCATTCATTTGTAAAATATTTATTTTATGCCAGACATCACAATAAGTAGTGTCAATACAACAATTTTTATATAAGTAGACAAAGTCTCTGCCAATCAGGAAACTTACAGGCTACTGAGGAAATTGAAAAAAAGTGTTCCTGTTGATATCATATATTTTCCTATTTCTATGCTTAAAGGATTCTTGCCTTCTCTCTATTGATCCTAGTCCTTGCTTTCCTTCGTATTCTCCTGAAAGCTTTTCTTTCTAGAAGCATCTTTGAAAGGATGGACGTTCTGAGAGTCTAATTCACTGCTGGCTTCAGGAAATGCTGTTGCTGGTTGCATTCACTTTTGCTCTTTAACTTATTGCACTGTCCTCTCCCAAATAACAGTTAAGCACAAAACATCTTTATTCTCGCCTTCTAAGACAAATCCTCCAATCCATCAGTTTTACAGATTATCCTGGGGGTTTGGGGGGAAGGAGAAAAAGACAATATAAACAGCTTGATTTCCAAATGTTTTTTCTGCTTGATTTCTTTGGACTTAACTTTGTTTCTTTTAGGTCCTGAAAACATGGATAAAACCTCATTAAGATTCTCTGACTCTCAGCTCAAATTTCCTGTATGAGTCAAAACATACTAAAAGTTTAAGCCGTTATTGGAACCTGGGACATTTGGTGAATGTATATTATACATGAGAATTCTGTTGGTTTTTATGGGAGGATCCCAAGATGAATGAGAAGGGGTTTCTAGTTCCTTTCCTTCTGGAGTTGTCAGTGGGTAGAATTAATTTTATGGGGGAGGCCTAAGAAAACAATCAGTGCCACTGTGAATTCCGTCTCCCAAACACTTCTTACTAACCATTCACTTAATATTGATTCACGATTCATATCCATCATTATTGGCTAGATCATGGCTCATGTGTGTGTTCTTAACTGGTGAGCTTCATTCTCCTGCATTCTCTCCTACCCGAGTGAGAAGTATTTTTTAAAAATACAATTGTATCACCTCTACTGTGCCATTACCGTCTTTCAAAATCTTTCTTTAACTACCCATTTCTCTTAGAATAATATTCACACCCCTTACCCTGACGTGCTTTGTCTTTCAAAACTTGCTTCCCTAGCATCGTTTTTATTTTTTTGTTAAATAAATATTTACTGGTATCTACTATGTATCATGCAATATTTTAAATGCTACATATACAATAGGCCTCTAAATTTAAGGTCCTTGATTTTAGAAGGAGTTGAAAAAATAAAGGATTAGGATGATTTTTTAAAACGTTTCTGAAAAAAAATGTTTTACATCCTTGAAAATATCCAAAAAAATCTGCTAAAAAGTAATTGTTAAATCAGGTATAGATAAGACAACTATAAAATTTTTGAGAGAATTCTATAAAAATCTGAATTCAAATTACTTCCCATTGTCTTTAAGTTCTTCTTCTATCCCTCAAAAATCTAAACTGAAAATTGTTGACAATGTATTACAGGTATGGTTTATGCACCAGGGAGAAAATAAAATGCTGGTGAGAGGATTCTTTCTTAAAGAAAAGTCCTTATCTCTACATCAAATGATTGATAAGTTAATATATGTTTATGGTATATATTAAAAAAGCATTTATGGTTTTCAACATTACATGTATATTTTTTCAATTAAATGCCACTTTAAATCAAGTTATCAAATACAGATTCCAAATCTTCTTTAAAAAATTGAAGTAAATTTACAATGTTATATTAGTTTCTGGTGTATACCAAAATGATTCTGATATATTCTTTTTCATATTTTTCCAATATAGTTTATTACACAGATTTGAAATCTTAATGGCTAGTGAGCTTTTACTGTACTTACAAAACCTATGAAAAAAGTACAGTAAGCTCATCTTGTGGAGGCAGCACGGGGTGTGGGTTTATGGACTACCTTAGTTTAGGGGATCAGTACAGGCATTTTTTGGCACTGTCTTTGGAAACTTTGGCTTGTCTTTTCAGGTGCTTTAATATGCAGTGCTCACTCTCTTGTTCCATAATCTTCACATATGCTATTCTTCTGCCTTGATGATTTGAATCAATTTCTATCCTTCTCTCTTTTCCTTGGCTGGTGTCTATGTTCCATGAGGTCAAACTGAGATGCCTCATTCTCCTAGGAGCCTTTGCTGGCTTCCCCAAGTCTGGATTACATTCCCTTCCTATGTGCTTCCTATGCTCTTTCCGACATTGTGTAATAGTTGCCCATAGCCCCTGGCACAAGAAACTTTGTGAGAACCCTAGTTGTGGTATATTTCATTTTCTCCTATTTCCCAGATACCTTGCATAATGCTTGGTATATAATGCTTATCAAACACACATTTAGTGAAAGAATGTACGCATCATAACAAATACATTTGAGATGAAAAAAGGGGAGGATCTACCAGTTAAGTGGGTAGTTAAGTGGTAGTTAAGTTTGCATGAGCAAACATTTAAAATTGTTGAAGAACTTTGTGCAACAGAGAGGGGAGCCATTTCACGCCTTTGAAGGAACCCCTAAGCATGTTGCAACCTCACAGAGAAGGGTTTACACCAAGTACACAATCTATATACAGTTGGAATTTTTTTCCTGAGATGGCATCAACAGTGGTCAAGAGAATGATAATGAATACATGGCAGAGAGGTAGATATTAATTATTATGAAGAAGAAATCTTTTATCCTGGAGATTTATAACCATTGTTACCAGGAAAAAAGCTTCATATTATAGCTACTAATTTGTTCTTAGGAGGGAAGAATTTATATGCAGCATCAAATATTTCAGGCAAAGCAGGCCATTTAGTTATTCTAAAATGCATATCTTGAAGTGCCAAAATTTCAGATTTTAATATTTTAACTTGGATATCATAAATGCTAATCAGCCATCCTACCCCTATAAACTACAGGCATAGTGAAAGTATATCCAAGACTCAATAAAGATTTTGATTGGTTGAGAAGAGAGGTAAAAAGAGTAGTTATATAAATATATTTATATGAGAAAGACACGGTTAATAATAAAACATGTCTTTGTGCCAGTACCATACTGTCTTGATGACTGTGGCTTATATAGATCAATGGAACAGAATAGAAAGCCCAGAGATAAATCCACGAATCTATGGTCACCTTATCTTCGACAAAGGAGGCAAGGATATACAATGGAAAAAAGATAACCTCTTTAAAAAGTGGTGCTGGGAAAACTGGTCAACCACCTGTAAAAGAATGAAACTAGAACACTTTCTAACACCATACACAAAAATAAACTCAAAATGGATTAAAGATCTAAATGTAAGACCAGAAACTATCAAACTCCTAGAGGAGAACATAGGCAAAACACTCTCCGACATAAATCACAGCAGGATCCTCTATGACCCACATCCCAGAATTTTAGAAATAAAAGCAAAAATAAACAAATGGGACCTAATGAAACTTAAAAGCTTTTGCACAACAAAGGAAACTATAAGCAAGGTGAAAAGACAGCCCTCAGATTGGGAGAAAATAATAGCAAACGAAGCAACAGACAAAGGATTAATCTCAAAAATATACAAGCAACTCCTCCAGCTCAACTCCAGAAAAATAAATGACCCAATCAAAAAATGGGCCAAAGAACTCAACAGACATTTCTCCAAGGAAGACATACAGATGGCTAACAAACACATGAAAAGATGTTCAACATCACTCATTATCAGAGAAATGCAAATCAAAACCACAATGAGGTACCATTATACGCCAGTCAGGATGGCTGCTATCCAAAAGCCTACAAGCAATAAATGCTGGAGAGGGTGTGGAGAAAAGGGAACCCTCTTACACTGTTGGTGGGAATGCAAATTAGTACAGCCACTATGGAAAACAGTGTGGAGATTTCTTAGAAAGCTGGAAATAAAACTGCCATATGACCCAGCAATCCCACTTCTGGGCATACACACCAAGGAAACCAGATCTGATAGAGACACATGCACCCCAATGTTCATCGCAGCACTGTTTATAATAGCCAGGACATGGAAGCAACCTAGATGCCCATCAGCAGACGAATGGATGAGGAAGCTGTGGTACATATACACCATGGAATATTACTCAGCCATTAAAAAGAATTCATTTGAATCAGTTCTAATGAGATGGATGAAACTGGAGCCCATTATACAGAGCAAAGTAAGCCAGAAAGATAAAGACCATTACAGTATACTAACACATATATATGGAATTTAGAAAGATGGTAACGATAACCCTACATGCAAAACAGAAAAAGAGACTCAGATGTATAGAACAGACTTGTGGACTCTGGGAGAAGGCGAGGGTGGGATGTTTCAAGAGAACAGCATTGAAACATGTATATTATCTAGGGTGAAACAGATCACCAGCCCAGGTTGGGTGCATGAGACAAGTGCTAGGGCCTGGTGCACTGGGAAGACCCAGAGGGGTCGGGTGGAGAGGGAGGTGGGAGGGGGGGACCGGGATGGGGAATACATGTAAATCCATGGCTAATTCATTTCAATGTATGACAAAAACTACTGTAATGATGTAAAGTAATTAGCCTCCAACTAATAAAAATAAATGGAAAAAAAATAAAACGTGAAAAAAATATTTTTAAAGCTCTACCATAAGACTATTAATTATACATTGGAATTTAGTAGAAAACAGAGCCATTAGAGACTTATATCTGAAGGGATGCATTTACTGAAGTACTAATGTAGGCTCAGAAGAAGCCATGTCATCTTTAAGAGTCCCTCTCAGCATGGGTCCTCAGGGGAAGCATTAGATCAAGATTCTAATTTGTTATTTGCAGTTCATTGACATGCCCATCTCACTGTACCCCAGGATCATCTGTACAGCACATGTAAAAGGCATCTTATCCTTCATCTTCTAGCACCACGTAAAACAAGGCATTTCTAAACCAACAAGATGCCCTGTGATCATATACATGTATGCTAAATGTGGATGTCTTCTTGCTGTGATGTTTTTAATTTGGTTTACAGACAACTTATAAAGTTTTTTGTTAGTGGACATGGCCACAAAAGCAGATTTCTTTTCAGGCTTCTGAAGAGCATTGGTTTAAAAACAAAAAACAAAACAACAAGCACGTGTTATTTGAGGCTATAATATGGCAGGATGCAAGATATAGTTTTTATTCTCCCAATCTTGAGAAGAAAGGACTCAGAGAAAGCACTCTCAGCTAGAGTAAGGAGAGATACAGGGAAGATCAGGTACCTTTTTAATGTGTCTTTTTCCCACTAAAACCCTGATGTTAGAGGACATTGACTAGTGACAAACAGTGCAATTTTCTTTGTATGTGAACTAGAGCATTTCAGCTAAAAGCTTAAAGGAGCTTACAGGTAAGATGTTCAGCAAGAGTTTCTCCCCTGAAAGAATGCAACTTAATAAATGTGCAGTGGCTCTGTTTGGACCCCCTACCTGTCTACAAATACAAAATCATCGTTTGCCGCCTTAAACTCATGCCTTGCACATGCATGAACTGTACCCCTCTGAGGTTTACTGGAGTGTATTTCATTAGAACCTCTTCGTGGCATTGTGAACCTTATTGTAATGAATGGGTTGAACTCTGAAAGCACTGGGCACTGACCTCCCATCTGCTGATATCCTAAATCAGGCCATTAGAGGATTTCACAAGAAAGAGCATGCTGTTTATAGGTTAATTTATCTCTCATTTGGTTCAACTAGATGTGTGCTTATAAAGGTCCTCTAATTGAATCTTATAGATGCCACAGAGATCTTTCCATTTTAAGGAAGTCTTTGGGAATAAATACAGTCAGTTCTCAATTATCTATGGTAATGGGGACCTGGTCAGCATGGATGAGCATAAAACAGAGGCAGTTCTCTACCCTTATTTGTGTGATTAATTTAAAACCTCCATCCTTATCAAATACTGAGCTATAACTGCTGCAGGGGCTGATCTTGGTCACTTACTGATTTATTTTGACTGAAAACCCTCTCATCAAATGCTATAAGCAAACAAAAGAGGCCTGCTGCCTGATGACCCTGGGTATCCCTTTGAAACATGAAGGAGAGTAAAGATACTGATGGAGACAGATGCAGGAACTCACTTGATTAATGAACAATGCCATGAGAAGAGTAAGGCTTTCCTAATCATCCATAGCATACATATGTCCTGGTGGCCTGAGATGGAACAGCAATAATGATAATGAAGGTGACAGTGACTATTGAGTACTTACTCCACAAGTACTGAGCTAAACATTCACATGTATTGGCTTAGTCTTCACAACAAATCAATGAGGTTGGAGCAATTATTACTACTATGTTTTAGATGAGGAAACTGAGACTTAACAGGAATTAAGTACTCACCTGGGGCTTCCCTGGTGGCTCAGTGGGTAAAGAATCTACCTGCAATGCGGGAGATGCTGAAGATGTGGGTTTGATCCCTGGGTTGGGAAGATGCCCCGGCAGAGGAAATGGCAACCCATTTCAGTATTCTTGCCTGAAAAATCCCATATACAGAGGACCTGATGGGCTACAATTCAGAGTCACAAAGAGTCAGATACGCCTGAACGACTAAGCACAAGCACATTGTGTGCAATGCTAGTAAGAACCACGTGGGGGCTGCAGGTAAGGCACGTCTGATCCCTGAGATTTCCTGTGCTTCCAGACAGGGCACTCCCACCTCGCCACCTCTTGTGAGGCTCACAGGAATCCCCACAACAATGCCCAGGACACCTGCTTGCTCACCACCCTCTTGGCAAGCACACATCCTCTTCTCTTCCTGTATCTTGATTTGACATCTTCTAACCATTACTTTGCCAACAAAGGTCCGTCTAGTCAAGGCTATGGTTTCTCCAGTGGTCATGTCTGGATGTGAGAGTTGGACTGTGAAGAAAGCTGAGTGCTGAAAAATTGATGCTTTGAATTATGGTGTTAGAGAAGACTCTTGAGAGTCCCTTGGACTGCAAGGAGATCCAACCAGTCCATCCTAAAGGAGATCAGTCCTGGGTGTTCATTGAAAGGACTGATGCTGAAGCTGAAACTCCAATACTTTGGCCACATGATGTGAAGAGCTGACTCATTGGAAAAGACCCTGATGCTGGGAGGGATTGGGGGCAGGAGGAGAAGGGGATGACAGAGGATGAGATGGCTGGATGGCATCACCAACTCAGTGGACATGAGTTTGGGTAAACTCTGGGACTTGGTGATAGACAGGGAGGCCTGGCATGCTGCGATTCATGGGGTCGCAAAGAGTCGGACAAGACTGAATGACTGAACTGAACTGAACTGAACTGAACTGAAAGATTAGTTAATGCTCACATACAGATTTCTGGTACTGAAATATGAAATGCTATTGGTGCTTGAGATAACCATTCTTCACAAAGCAGTGATTGTATGTACAGTTAGGGAAACCATCTCTGCTTTAATTTGACGCTTTTTCAATTCTCTTGCTTTTGCCTCCTTTTGCCAGTGCCAACACATAAATGCTTAATTTTTTCTTTTTAAAAAATGTTTCAACTACATGGAGCACACATGTCAACATATTACTAAATTATTGTCATGAATAAAGAGCATACTAATCACCTGGAATGTCTACTCTCTGATACATTGCTGTCTCTGTACACTTTGAAGCAGTCAATTTCTAAGTATTTGAAGGTTTGTGCTCCTGGTACTTAGTTAATCCATTTATCACCTTACCTTCGAGGGATAATTGTGGGTGCATAATTTTAGCAACATCATTATGCCTGTTGATATAATCCAGAGCCTCCACAGTGGTGCAGCCTCTGATTATATGTTCAATTAACTGCCACATGTTGTCAGCACCTCTCATCCACCAGGTTTTCTTCTGTTGGATACTTATAATAATTTGTAGCAAAAATAGTCCTGCCAGGAATTGTCACAGCAACCCCATGGTCTCACAAAAATACATACAAGTGACATGTAGTTTTGTTATTCAGTCTACATCTTTGTCAAAGAAAGCTCGGGGTCAGGTTGCTTGTTTTCTGGTCTGAGTTCCCTGTGACTTTGGGCAAGTCACTAATTTTTTCCCCAGGAACTACTTCATTTGGGTATGAAATGAATATGGAAATATTTAGCGTGCCTAACTTCACAGGATTATTGTGAGGTTCAGTGGGAATCATATTTGCATGCACTGTGAAATGAATAAAGCAGGGGCAAAATGTGACATGTGATTACTCTTACTCTTGACATATATTTCCCTGATGTTATATTCATACACACTAAGAAATATTTTTACTTTCCATCTTATATTTGTGCTGTTGGGCAATTTTTATCTGTATATTCACAACAGAAAACACAGTTGTTTTCCCATTTTTTACTATATGTAAATTATCTTAAGTGAAAGTGTTAGTTGCTCAGTAGTGTCTGACTCTTTGCAACCCCATGGACTGTAGCCCACCAGGCTCCTCTGTCCATGGAATTCTCCAGGCAAGAATACTGGAGTGGGTTACCATTTCCTTCTTCAGGGGATCTTCCTGACCCAGGGATCAAACCCATGTCTCTTATGTCTCCTGCATTGGCAGGCAGGTTCTTTACCACTAGTGCCACCTGGAAAGCCTAAATTATCTAAAGGCAGGGACAGCAGGGACAAAATCTCATTCTTCTTTCTTTCCTTTATGAAACCTAGTTGGGGAAGTGTTTTAGCTTTATGTGTCTTCACTTGGTGGCTTGGGGGTTGTTTGGTTTGAGGGATATACATTGTCGGCATTAACTATGTCCTTAATCTTTATATATTAAGCTTGTGAAATTAGGGCTTTCCAGTGCTGGGTGGTGCTTTGCCATGGAGACAGTGATGTTACAACAATGCCTTTGAATCTACACAGGAGCACATTAAAAGAACAAATTAGAGCCATGCACCTAGGACTACAAAGAAGAGCTCCACTTTGATAACATCATCCCCATCCCCAGTATAGCCATGTCCCACTTTTCCATTTTGCCGAAGTAGTCATTTTGTTCAGATCAGTTTTTTTTTTAACGTGAAAACTCTTGTGTTAAATATGAAGCTAATAACCATGTATCCAACTGTCCACAAGGATGGGGAATACAAAAGAACAGGAATTCAACTGGATTATACAGTTGACTTGAAGGAGTTTAAGAAGGCATCATCTTCAAGTGAACAAATTAGAGAAAGATGCCACCTCTATGAGGGAATAGCCAGTGTCAGGGCCTTCAACTTGGAAAGTAGAGTCCAGACTGTTTCAGCTGCCACTCACTGCCTTTGTGCATAGGGTGAACTGCAGAGTGATACATAATAACCCTGGACCTAAGAGGCTCAGGCTTATTTGCCATGGAGTAGAGAGTGGACCAGAAGCAGACTTCATCCTGCCATGCAGGCTAGGAGAGTGATAACCCTGGGTTCTGGCTTTTGGAGAAGGGGAGAAGCAATAAAAAAAAAAAGGTGATGTTCTTGATTGCTAGAAAATCAGACAACATTGAGAGAGGAAGTTGGCATCTTCTAATAGGAAGACAAAGCCCCCAAGCTCTGATAGACATATACTTGGCTCCCAAATGCCAACATCAGGTGATCCTATAGGCTGGCTACTGTCAATACCAAGTTCCTTCCTCTCCACCTGTCGCCTACCCCACATAGATTCTCTGTTGCCCTTTTATAACATCTCTCTCTTTCTTTAACCTCAACCTGGCATTTTCATCTTGGTGAGGTTTTATCTGTGCAGGATTATAGGCAAGAAAAGGAGGTGGCTGAGTGGGCCTTGTCCTAGGGCATATACATCTCTAGGGCATGACTGAGTATAAGAAGCCATGTACCTCTGGAAATATAACAGTCGACAATAATCTATTCCATAAATATTTATCGGGTATCTACAATGTGCCAGGTCCCAGCCATACAGCAGTAATCAATTGTACAAGCTATTTTCTCTGCCTGAATATTTCTCCATGACCTATCTAACTACTCTTCCTTGTCTGTCAGGTCGCGGGCGAAATTCCTTCTTCACCCACCAGTCCAAATTCTTATGAATTTTGGGGGTCTTTTATACTCGATCATAGCATTCTCCACTTTTGCAATAACTATTGCAATAACACACTTGCTTGCTAGATTCTCAATGACATTAGGGTAGAACCATGGATGCTGCAGCTCTGGGGTGCAGCTGAGTGTCTGGCACATAGTAGGTACTCAAGCTGGTTGATGAATGAATGAATAAATGAAGGAAGGAAGGAATGGCTGTCAAGCATAAGGCCCAGTTAATTTATCTTTTGATAGACCTTTAGGAAAACATTGTTGTGTGTTTGCATGGGAGGTATTTACCTATTCTTAAAACCTAATGAGCTTTCAAAAATTTACTAAAGTTCCCTATTTAGGTTTTCCTTAACTTTGCCCTAGAGATCCTTTTAATAAGAATATTTTAAATCAGAATATCAGGATAAATTTCTTTTCATCAGCTTTAACAATAACACAGCCCTCTTATATGACAAAAGGGAAATCTCAGAATTTAGTTCACTGGGGTGATTTATATGATTAATTGAGGCCTGCTGCTGCAATAAAGCAATCGTGATAAATAACAATGTGTTGGGATATTTTAATTGTAAAAAGACCATTTCTATGGCCTTTGATTGATCATGGTGACTGTAATTATGACTGAAACTTTTAATTAACCTTTTTATATTTAATTTCTTGTTTTGAGTTAACATCATTATAGATCCCATTTCCATGAACAATACAACAGATGCCCTTTAAGAAGCACCTAAACTTCCCGGCACTGTGGCTGCTGAACAAGAAACAGAAACAAACCTTTTCTGCAAACAAATCTGAAAAAGAAAGGGCTTCAAAAAGCCTCCACTGTCTGTCTTCCCTCCTAGGGAGGTCTCATCATGATGTGGGTACACCCAGTGAGTATAATATTCAAAATACCCATAAAACATTATTTGACATGAAAATTTTGCTTCGTCTATGAGCTGCTGCTAATGAATTACATATGATGCAAGAAGCAGCATGGCTGAAATATTTTTATTAATACTAATAATATTTTTTGCTTATGCAGCAACTTTCATTAGAGAAAACTGAGTTGGAAAGGAAGCTGTAAAGACATACTTGAGGTAAAATTACTGACTCACAACTTTTTAGTCTTGCCACTGCTCCTCTACCATGCTGGGGGCAGGGGGCAGAATCGAAGCTAATTGTCATTCACTTTGGGAAATTTCAGTCCAAAGCTTCCTTGACTTACATCTTCCCCAGGGAATCCAAGCAAAGTTTTGTTAGTTTGTTTCTTAAGGAGCAAGACATAAGTCTTTCTTTCCCTATGGTGTGAAGTTAAGTCCCACTCAAGAGGAAGTGGTAATGAATATTGCTACACTGTTGTTGGCTGTCAATGCAAAGTGCTTACTGTGTACCTAGCACTGTTTCCCTGGTGGCTCAGTGATAAAGAACCTACCTGCCAATGCAGGAGACCTGGGTTCAATCTCTGAGTTGAGAAGATCCTCTGGAGAAGGAAATGGCGACCCACTCCAGTATTCTTCCTGGGAAATCCCATCAACAGAGAAGCCTGGGGCCCTACAGTCCATGGGGTCGCGAAGAAGTCAGACACTAAGCAACTAAACAGCAACAACAATTAAAAAGCAATAACAACAAGCTCTAAGTGCTTATACATACACGTAGTTTCCACAATATCCCTGTGGAATTGGTATGATCATGTTTATTTTATAGATAGGGTGACTGAAGCACAGACAGGTTAGGCAACTATCCCTGCTTGTCCAGACACCTAATAGGAAGTGTTTCTGCCCCTCCAGGTTTCGGGCTGAAGAGACTAGGGTAATCTGGGCAACTGTTAGCACATAGCTCTAAGAGCATTCCCTGCCTTTGGCAGTTTCTACAATTTCCCCTGCCTTCTATTCCTTTGGTACATGTAGTTTCCTCAGTTTGCCGCCAGATTGTAATGCCCATGAGGATGAGGATTTGAACTTGGAATTCTCCAGGCCAGAATACTGGAGTGGGTAGCCTATCCCTTCCCCAGGGGATCTTCCCGACATAGGAATTGAACCGGGCTCTCCTGCATTGCAGGCGGATTATTTACCAACTGAGCTATCAGACAAGCCCTATAAAACAGATTTTTGTAACTAAAAACAAGAACATATATTCGGGTATAAGTTGTTTTCTCAAGGGGACAATAATAAAGGATTTTGAAATCAGGGCTATTCTGGTAAATTCAAGAGGTGTGTCACCATAACTACAGTTTTCCCCCTTATCCATGGATTAACTTTCTGCTGTTTTAGTTAATGTGATAAACTGTGGTCTAAAATGTTAAATGGCAAATTCCAGAAAAACACATTTCCTAAATTTTAAATTGTGTGGCCATTCTGAATAGTGTAATAAAATGTGATTCAGTCAAACTTTGTTCCACTTGGGATGTGAATCACCCTTCGCCCAAGGTATCTTTGGGAAAAAGCACTGGAAAATGCCACTTTTCATTCCAATCCCAAAGAAAGGCAATGCCAAAGAATGTTCAAACTACTCTACAAATTGCACTTATTTCTCTTCCCTGGGGCTCAGCTGGTAAAGAATCCACTTGCAATGTTTGAGACATGGGTTCGATCCCTGGGTTGGGAAGATCCCCTGGAGAAGGGAACAGCCACCCACTCTAGGGTTCTGGCCTGGAGAATTCCATGGACCCATGGGCTCACAAAGAGTCAGACATGACTAAGCAACTTTCACTTTCATCACATGCTAGCAAGGTTATGCTCAAAATCTGTCAAGCTAGACTTCAGCAGTACGTGAACTGAGAACTTCTAGATGTACAAGCTGGATTTAGAAAAGGCAGGGGAACCAAAGATCAAATTGCAACCATTCAATGGATTATGGAAAAAGGAAGAGAATTCCAGAAAAACATTTATTTCTGTTTCATTGACTACACTAAAGTCTTTGAGTGTGTTCAGTTCAGTTCAGCTCAGTTGCTCAGTTATGTCTGACTCTTTGAGACCCCATGAATCGCAGCAAGCCAGGCCTCCCTGTCTATCACCAACTCCCAGAGTTTACTCAAACTCATGTCCATCAAGTCAGTGATGCCATCCAGCCATCTCGTCCTCTGTTGTCCCCTTCTCCTCCTGCCCCCAATCCCTCCCAGCATCAGGCTCTTTTCCAATGAGTCAACTCTTCGCATGAGGTGGCCAAAGTATTGGAGTTTCAGCTTCAACATCAGTCCTTCCAATGAACACCCAGGACTGATCTCCTTTAGGATGGACTGAGAGTCCAAGGAACTCTCAAGAGTCTTCTCCAACACCACAGTTCAAAAGCATCAACTTTTTGGCGCTCAGCTTTCTTCACAGTCCAACTCTTACATCCATACATGACCACTGGAAAAACCATAGCCTTGACTAGATGGACTTTGTTGGCAAAGTAATGTCTCTGCTTTTTAATATGCTACCTAGGTTGAGTGTGTGGATCATAGCAAACTGTAAAATTCTTCAAGAGATGGGAGTACCAGACCACCTTACCTGTCCCCTGAGAAGCCTGTATATGGGTCAAGAAGCAACAGTTAGAACCACACAGGGAACAAATGGACTGGTTCAAAATTGGGAAAAGAGTATGTCAAGGCTATATATGGTCACCCTGGTTATTTAATTTCTATGTAGAGTACATCATGCAAAATGCTGGACTTGATGACTCACAAGCTGGAATCAAGATTTCTGGGAGAAATACCAACAACCTCAGATATGCAGATGATACCACTCTAATGACAGAAAGTGAAGAGGGACTAAAGAGCCTCTTGATGAGGGTGAAAGAAAGAGAAAAAAATGGCTTGAAACTCAGCATCAAAAAAATTAAGATTAGGGCATTAGATCCCATCACTTCATGACAAATAGAAGGGGGAAAAGTGGAAGCAGTGACCGATTTTCTTTTCTTGGGCTTCTAAATCACTGCAAACAGTGACTGTGGCCATGAAATTAAAAAAAAAAAAAAAAAAAAAAACAACACTTGCTCCTTAGAAAGAAAGCTTGACAAATCTAGACAGTGTGTTAAAAAACAAAGACATCATTTTGCCAGCAAAAGTCCAGGTAGTCAAAACTATGATTTTTCCAGTAGTATGTACAGATGTGAGAGTTTGACTGTAAAGAAGGCTGAATGCCAAAGAATTGATGCTTTTGAATTGTGGTGCTAAAGAAGACTTCAGAGTCCCTTGGACTGCCAGGAGGTCAAACAGTGAATTTGAAAGGAAATCAACCCTGAATATTTATTGGAAGGACTGATGCTGAAGCTGAAGTTCCAGTACTGTGCCCACCTGATGTGAAGAACCAATTCATTTAAAAAGACCCTGATGCTGGGAAAGATTGAAAACAAAAGCAGAAGGGAGTGGCAGAAGATGAGACGGTTAGATAGCATCATGGACTCAATGGACATGAATTTGAGCAAACTCTGGGAGATAGCGAAGGACTGAGGAACTTGGTGTGCTGCAGTCCATGGGGTCACAAAGAGTCGGACAAGACTTAGCAACTGTGCATTTTGTGCATTTTGGTAGAGAATTGGGCCCTAGTACTCTGTTACATACTTTATTTTTTGAAGGCTCAAAAATTGCTGCAGATGGTGACTGCAGTCATGAAATTAAAAGATGCTTACTCCTTGGAAGCAAAGTTATGACCAACCTAGACAGCATATTAAAAAGCAGAAACGTTACTTTGCCAACAAAGTTCCATCTAGTCAAGACTACGGTTTTTTCAGTAGTCATGTGTGGATGTGAGAGTTGGACCATAAAGAAAGCTGAGCACCAAAGAATTGATGCTTTTGAACTGTGGTATTGGAGAAGACTCTTGAGAGTTCCTTGGACTGAAAGGAGATCCAACCAGTCCATCCTAAAGGAGATCAGTCCTGGGTGTTCATTGGAACGTCTGATATTGAAGCTGAAACTCCAATACTTTGGCCACCTGATGTGAAGAGCTGACTCATTTGAAAAGACGCTGATGCTGGGAAAGATTGAAGGCAGGAGAAGAAGGGGACGACAGAGAATGAGATGGTTGGATGGCATCACCAACTCAATGGACTTGAGTTTGAGTAAACTCCGGGAGTTGGTGATGGACAGTGAGGCCTGGCATACTGAAGTCCATGGGGCTTCCTAGGTGGCACTAGGAGTAAAGAACCTGCCTGCCAACACAGGAGACATAAGAGTTGCAGGCTTAGTCTCTGGGTTGGGAAAATTCCCTGGAGGAGGGCATAGCAACCTACTCCAGTTTTCTTGCCTGGAGAATCCCATGGACAGAGGTGCCTGTTAGGTTACAGTCCATAGGGGAGCAGAGGGACGGACACGACTGAAGCAACTTAGCACGCACGCTCGCCCTCTGTGTTACCTATTCAAAATGTCAACATCAGCACTCTTTATGGGATATTCATTCTCCAGGGAATTTGTTTAAATTAATGCACAATATAGAATATAGAAATTATTTATTTTCATTCAAAATTGCACTTTTAAAATTTCATCTCCATGAAATATCTGAGTCATGGTTTCTAGGAAACCAAATAATCTGAGAAGCTTTGAGACCATAGAATGAAGTTTCCAAGACTATTGTTGAACTCACAGACTTATTCCCAGTCCTTTTATATGGAACCTGGTGGCCTGCATTCTTGGGCTCAATGTATAGAGTCTAATTCTCCACTGAACAGCCCTGAAGAGGCATATTCTCCTTACTATCCAAGCTTCCACTGCTTTATATTGTTATCAGAAACTTCCAAAAAATACCCTTGCTCATTTCACAAATGAACCCTCTCTTAATTTCTGTTTCTTATGTTACAACATAGTGTTTCTGACTATTTCAAGTAGTCATTAGTTGCTTTAAATGGCCTAGTAACATTTGGAATGAGTATTAATATCAGAGGCACACTTTAAATCACCTTTTAGGTGGAGTCATTCCTGGGCAGAGACCCACAAATGTCCAGTAATTCCCATTTACCTTCTGATTCTGTTACCTTCAGCAGTAAAAGGTCACATTCTAAGTGGATCCGCAGAGTGTGGTACCAAATGGGAAAGATTTGGAGTCTGAAATCCAAACACCTGGTTTAGCAACTCAGTGCTGTTTATTTGTCAGTTTGTCCTTGGTCAGATCACATAATCTCTTTGAACCCCAGCTTCCTTATAATAATAATAACTACCTGATCAAAGAAGGTAATGAATGTGAAAGTGCCCGAGAACTCTACCATAGTTTATACAATGTAGTTCAGTATTTTGATTTACACCTAGTTTGGGAATGATGATATGTAGGACACTTTCAAGTTGAAGTGATAGTCCAACACAAACTAAGTTATAATAACTTATTGGATAAAGTACAATCAATTCTGCTGTAATCTGACATGCCCTTCTAAAAACCATATGTGATGTTTATGGATGCATGAATTGTCTAAACCAGCACTATCTAACAGAAATATAATGCTAACCACAAATGGGAGCTGCAGATGTAATTTTAAAATTTCTATAGAAATGTTAAAATAAACAGGTGAAATTAATTGATAAAATATTATATTTCATTATATATACTAAATACTATTATTTTTACATATGATCAACATAAAATGTATTTTATAGTCTTTTTTTTTTTTTTACCAAAAAGGACATGTAAAAGATCAGTTCAATTTATTTATTTATAGCACAGCCATATTTTGAGTACCACATGTGGCTAGTGGCAACTGTATTGGAATGATGGCCAATGTGACTTGGGTCACATGCAGTCCTTTGGAGCAGGAATTGAAGTTGAATGCCCACACTACATTATTGGAGAATGGGGAGCAATGGAAACTAGGGTCTATTTCTTAGAAAAGAGAGAATGGAACATGTAGAAACAAAATCACCTTTACCATCATCATCATCATTGTTCCCCTCACAAAACCTCTTAACTGTCAAGGAGTTAAAATTCCCCTTTTCCAGACCATTTTAAGCTAACTCACATTTAAATTAACTCTCTTGTTTAGTGAAAAGGTTGCAGTTTCACAGAGAGAGTGTTTGACTGGGATTTAGGATGTGGGATTTTGGGCTGACCTCTATTAGATCTATAAACCGTCTGACTCAGCTGGACGAAGTCCTTTGGTCTTCACTCTTCATCTATAATACAAAAATGTTACAATAGATGTCTTCTAAAGTGTTTTCAACTCCAATTTAAAATCAACTTTATTGAGGTATAATTTATGTATAATAAAATGTACACATTTTGATGGATATTTCAATGAGTTTTTGAAAAGTTTAACACACTCAAGATACAGAAAGATCCCCATTTTAGAGAATGTTACCTTGTGCTCCTTCCCGGGCAATATTCTGTTGATGGATACTTAGGTTTTCTTCTAGTTTCTGGGTCAAGTAACTTTTAAACTTGACCCAAGTCAGGGGTGAACTTTGAATAGATTTTCTGGGTCATGTGGTAGATGTATTTTTAATGTTATAAGAAGCTGTCAAACTGTTTTCTAAGTGTCTGCATCACTTTATAGCAGCATATGAGGGGGATATGGTGACCCACTCCAGTCTTCTTGCCTGGAAAATCCCATGGACAGAGGAGTCTGGTGGGCTGCAGTCCATGGGGTCGCAGAGTTGGCCATGATTGAGTGACTAACGCACATGTAGATATAGCAAAGGCTGTGCCTTGAATTTTATTTTCCTAATGATATGTTTAGGAAAGCAAATACTTTTACTTTGAAGTCCAGTTAATCAGTATTTTCTTCTATGACTCATGGGTTTGATGTCTTACTTTAAGAAATCTTTATCTACCCCATTTACCCCAGGGAAGTTTTCTTTCCTACACTTGTCTGGTAATTTTATTTAATGAAATTTTAGCTTTATTTTTTACATTTAGACCTATTATCCATTTTGAGTTAATTTTACGTATAGTATAAGGTAAGAATGGAGACTAATTTTATTTCAGATGAAGTCAACTTTTCTATTGTTTTTATCTTTTCCCCCAGTATATTATATGCAATGTATATGTATGTAAAACATTACTATATATTACAAGTAATATATATAATAAAATAAGGAGATTGCATACGTGTGTGTGTGTGCACGCATATGTATAAAATCTATGCATCTTCCGTGAAATGTTTACAGCATAGATCATTATTTTTGTATTTGTGTCTCTATGTGAAGCACTTTGGGACTGAGAGAGCTGAGCATGGATCTCAGCTCTGAATGCAGTCGTGAGGAATTAGGAGGATTGCCACACATTCGGAGCCTTGACTCTCACATCTCTGCTCAGGTGCTAACCACATGAGGACAGAATGTTTTGAAAGTCTTACGTAGAAGCAACTACTAGTCAGACTCCACAGATTTGGGTTTCTGGTTATTCTTTCTCTCCTCCTCTCTGCATCTTTCCATCTAAAGCTCCCTGTTCCGGGTCCAGCATACTGATTTCAAAACGTTTACTCCTCTGCATTGTGGATGTATCATCAAATGTATAGTGCTTTATATACAAGTAAACTAGAGTCCATAAGACTAGAACTATTCATACTAGACTTGTAAGGGGGAAGTTTTTCTATCTGTAGTAGCCTTGAAACTAATTTATATGTAACTCTGTGTAATGTATCCTCCATGAGTCAGGCTCTCTCTGGTTTTGAAATGTCCTTGGAAGAAAGAATGTTAAACTGCCCCCTCTGTAACAATTTTGTCTGCTTGTGTTTATTTTGCACTGGTTTGAGCTGGTGCATTGCTCTAAGCTGTGGCAGATTGATTTCTTATAGTGCTTGCTTAGTCTTTGTTATCCTTCCATTACTTAGTACCCCGTCCTTGACTGCATAATACTGGGAGAACCCTGCCTGCAAATGTGCTTTTGGCAGAATAAGATATCTTCATCTTTGAGGTCACGTTTCAGGCTTTTGTTCAGTCACAAGTTCTGTTTGGATTTATCCTCGGTGTGTCTACTTGAATATTCAAAAAGTCATCAGCTAGTCTAATTTGTTTTTTTTTTAGCCATGTAAAAGACTGATTTGCTTTGACAGGTGGATCAGAAACAGAATTGGAGCTATTTTATCTGGACCTAATTAAACAACCTTCATTACCGGCAGATATATGTTTGTGACTTAAAATTAGCATGATTGGAATTAAAACTCAAAATATAAGGCATTGAATTCAGATATGGTTGGTTTAAAAATAAATTCCATACATTTTAAATGCAGCAAGTCTGGCTTTTAAATATCCCATAGTGACAAATTCCATTTAGTGTTGTGTGTGTGTGACTGTGTGTGTGTGTGTGTGTGCACACCCATGCATGCATGGCTGTGGCTGTAGATAACAGTAAAGATATGGCCCATATTTTTTGATCAGTGTAACAGCAGCATTCTGAATTATGAAACTTTAGCAAAATATTTTGAAAATCTCATCTCTTTCCCTCCAACCCACAAATGTTGAGTTCAGCTTTGAGGATTTCATGTACCTTTCTTTATCCTCAAAGATTATGTTCTCTAATCAAATTATTTCTGTTCATCATTGTCAAGTTTCTCAGATTTTGTGATTGCTTTTTATTATGCATATTCTGATTGTGTGCAGATGTATGTATATCTAGACACAGCAGAACCAGCTTAAAATGTTCTTCTGCATGTAACATTTAAAATAATATTAGATTTTTCTTATAGTATTTTATTTCCTTAACCTTTTGAGAAATGTTTTAAAAGATTTTGTGTGTTTATATATATACACACTGTACACACATATACAGACACGTGTGCATAAAATATTTTTGTAGTTGTACCTTCTAAATGATGATAGGAACTTAGTAATTATCAAAGTATAAATTCTTGTCTTTCTTTAGACTTTTTGAGGGTTATTATGCACTGAGATATATGAGCCAGATTTTACCTTATGAAGAAAAATAAAAGGTTGAATAAAACATATTGACATTTCTGTTCAACGTTAAGGCAGCAGGAATTATGGTGGATTCCTTTTCCTAACAAACATTAATATGAGAGTCCTGGTGTGATGAGAACTGGATATCAAGAATCTAATCCCTCTCCTTGCCTTCGTGCATCAGAAGCCCTCTCCAAATTATTAAAATTCCAGGTCTTTTGTGATACTTCTTGATGCATCACTGTAATTTTAGCTGCTTTAAAATGCAAGCAAGAGCACATCCTTAGTATTTATAGCCTCCTTATGTACCTAACATTTTTTTTTACAAAATATAAAATAAAGCATTTGTGTTTATCCATGTCCTTTTAAAAATTAGAATTTCCAGATGGCCCCTATTTTTTCATGCTTTTACGAACCCAAACAACTTTTCCTTCATGTTTGTTACCTTTGTTTGCATTTGCTCAGCCCATGCTTGTTTCTGATAAGGGGTCAAGTTCAGCCATTGCTTCTGCTCTTGATCTTTGTTGTCATTTCCCTTCATGTAAAAGAGGTCCTAACTCAACATATGTTCAGTGGTAGAAATTGTTTTTTATTTGTGCTCCAAGTGGAGTGATTCATTTTTCTCTGCACATTGCCACCATCTTTGAGTCCTTCTTGAATCCCAGCAAGTGCATATCTGAACCAAGGTGGCTGGAATTTAATTTGGGAGCATCATAATGACCTACTTGGTCAAATTTGAAATGTTAAGTTCTTAGATTTATTTTCTCCTTCGTTACAGGCAGCTGTGTCACCTTGTGCGTAGGTTGTACCATTCTCTTTCTTTCTCCTTAATGCAGTGAGTATGATAACAGTGTCTTTACCCAGGCTTACTGATGTTGTCTGACAACTCCCTGAATTCTGGAGGAAACTTCAGAAAACTAGTCATATCCAGTAATGTTGGAAAAAGGATTTCTAGATGGTTGGCTTACCCATCACTATGTGAATTGTGTAACTGTAAAATTTTATCAGCTTTCCTTTATCAAAGCACATCACATCTCATATTATTAAAAAATGTGATTAATATTTTCAGTTTTTGAGATAGGCAAACAAGTTTGAATCTGAACCTCTTAATATCCAGGCTTTGTGACCTTGAGCAAATTATCAATGTCTATAAGCTTCACCTTTCTTACCTATAAAATCACATAATTATAGTCTCTCACTAGGAAAATAGAGGATATATAAGGGGAGGAGAACATGGTGGTTGGTGGCACAAACACTGGGGCTAAATAGCCTACATTCAGGTGCATTCTTCCACTACTTGCCATGTGGTTTGGGGCAAATCATTTAATCTTTCAATACTTTGGTTTCATTTGAGAATGTGGATTATGTTAATAATAGTAGACACCTACAAAGTTGTGAGGATTAAAGTACTTTACCAAAAAAGCATTTTAACTGCCTCTGGAACATGGAAGGGGTCTCATAGACTCATGCATCAACTAGTATTTGTGAGATACCTACCATGTGTAGGTGCTGGAGACACAAAAGTGAAGAGAAATCCCTACCCCCTTTAACTTTCATTCTAGTGGGTGGAAGGAGACACACACATATGAAAAGTAAATAAATATATAACAAGAGCTACAGAGAAAAATGAAGTAGAGAGAAAGGATAAGGAGAGTGATGAGTGGGATGCATTTTGTAATAGAAAAGTCCAAGTAGACTAACTTGGAAAATGTCATTTAAACAACCATATGAAGGTGGGAGGCTCATGCCGTCTAGGAAAGGCCACATGTGACTTAAAATCCCCCAGTAGGAAGAGACTCAGAATAAGTAGAGGGTGATGATAGTAAAAGATGAGGTCAGAGAGAAGATAACGGCCAGCTTGGAGGTCTCACAGGCTACATCAGACATTCAGCATTTACTCTGAGTTGAGAAGGAGAGTTGCTATAGGGTTTCAAGATAAAGAACAGCATCATCTGATATGTTCTGTATAGAACACCATGGCTGTTAAATTTAGGGATGGACCATAGGGAGCAAAGGTAAGAACACGGAGAGCAGTTATTACTCTAATAAAACCAGATCAGGCCTGAAACTCTTTGGGATCAGGATGGTACTGGTGGAGGTAAGGAGAAATGAGCAGGATGTGGATACATTCTGAAAGTGCTGGAATTTTCCATCATCATTGTTAAGCAAGATAATCCATAATGCCTTTGAAACATTGACTGTCTCAGAGTAAACTTTTATTAACAGGTAAACTAGTATCAGTCTGAAGTTTCCTTTGCATTTTGAGAGGAAACTGAGGCTTCTTAAATGCCGTAGGAGGGTTTAAATGCAATATCAGGACGGACTTCTTTCCACAGAAAGTCTTGTGAAACTCTGGATTAAATATCTAAAGAAATTTGAATTCTACTTTTCTAAATCCTTTCATTTAGGAAACTACTTTTGCAAAGTTTTCTTAGTTGTAGGATTCATTAGATCAGGAGTAGGTAAACTACAGTCTGAAGGCCAAGTTTAGCCCACTTCCAGTATTTGTAAATAAAGTTTTATTGGAAACACAACAGGCTCATTTGTTTAGTATTGTCTAGAGTGGATTTTACGCTGCATCAACAGACTTCAGTAGTTGCAAAGCCTAAAGTATTTACTCTCTAGCCCTTTACAGCAACTGCCTTAGATTATGTGCGGCTCGGTATCATAAAGGGAAAATTATTATCATTCAGGGCATGATTCATTTCAGTATTCTTGCCTTGAGAATCCCATGAACATAATGAAAAGGCAAAAAGATAGGACAGTGAAAGATGAACTCCCCAGGTCTGTAGTTGCCCAAAATGCTATTGGAAATCAGTGGAGAAATAATTCCAAAAAGAATGAAGAGATGGAGCCAAAGCAAAACAACCCACCCAGTTGTGGATGTGACTGATGATGGAAGTAAAGTCTGATGCTGTAAAGAACATTATTTAATAGGAACCTGGAATGTTAGGTCCATGAATCTAGGCAAATTGGAAGTGGTCAAACAAGAGATAGCAAGAATGAACATCGACATTTTAGGAATCAACGAACTAAAATGCACTGGAATGGGTGAATTTAACACAGATGACCATTATATCTACTACTGTGTGTAAGAATCCCTTAGAAGAAATGGAGTAGCCCTCTTAGTCCACAGGAGAGTCCAAAATGCAGTACTTGCATGCAATCTCAATAACAACAGAATGATCTCTGTTCGTTTCCAAGGCAAACCATTCAATATCTTGGTAATCCAAGTCTGTGCCCCAAACAGTAACGCTGAAGAAGCTGAAGTTGAATAGTTCTATGAAGACCTACGAGACCTTCTAAAACTAACACCCAAAAAAGATGTTCTTTTCATTACAGGGTACTGGAATGCAAAAGTAGGAAGTCAAGAGCTACTTAGAGGAACAGGCAAATTTGGCCTTGGAGTACAAAATGAAGCAGGGCAAAAGCTAACAGAGTTTTGCCAAGAGAATGCACTGGTCATAGCAAACACCCTCATCCAACAGCACAAAAGAAGACTCTACACATGGACATCACCAGATGGTCAACACCAAAATCAGATTGATTATATTCTTTGCAGCCAAAGATGGAGAAGATCTATACAGTCAGCATAAACAATACTGGGAGCTAACTGTGGCTCAGATCATGAACTCCTTATTGCTAAATTCAGACTTAAATTGAAGAAAGTAGGGAAAACCAGTAGACCTTTCATGTATGACCTAAATCAAATCCTTTTCGATTATACAGTGGAAGTGAGAAATAGAGTCAAGGGAATAGATCTGAAAGACAGAGTGCCTGATAAACTGTGGATTGAGGTTCATGACATTGTACAGGAGACAGGAATCAAGACCATCCCCAAGAAAAAGAAATGCAAAAAAGTAATACGGCTGTCTGAGGAGGCCTTACAAATAACTGTGAAAAGAAGAGAAGCAAAAAGCAAAGGAGAAAAGGAGAGATATACCCATTTGAATGCAGAGTTCCAAAGAATAGCAAGGAGAGATAAGAAAACCTTAAAGAAATAGAAGAAAACAACAGAATGAGAAAGACTATAGATCTCTTCAAGAAAATCAGAGATACCAAGGGAACATTTCATGCAAAGATGGGTACCATAAAGGACAGAAATGGTATGATCTAACAGAAGCAGAAGATATTAAGAAGAGGTGGCAAGAATACATGGAAGAACTATACAAAAAGGTCTTCATGACCCAGATAATCATGATGGTGTGATCAGTCACCTAGAGCCAGACATCCTGGAATGTGAAGTCAGGTGGGCCTTAGGAAGCATCACTACAAACAAAGCTCATGGAGATGATGGAATTCCAGTTGTGCTATTTCAAATTCTAAATGATGATGCTGTGAAAGTACTGCACTCAATATACCAGCAAATTGGGAAAATTCAGCAATGGCCGCAAGACTGGAAAAGGTCAGTTTTCCTTCCAGTCTCAGAGAAAGACAATGGCAGAGAATGTTCGAATTATTGCACAGTTGCACTCATCTCACACGCTAGGAAAGTAATGCTCAAAATTCTTCAAGGCAGACTTCAACAGTATGTGAACAATGAACTTCCAGATGTTCAAGCTGGATTTAGAAAAGGCAGAGGAACCAGAGATCTAATTGCCAACATCTGTTGGATCATTGAAAAAACAAGAGTGTTACAGAAAAATACCTACTTCTTCTTTATTCACTATGCCAAAGCCTTTGACTGTGTGGTCACTATAAACTGTGGGAAATTCTTCAAGAGATGAGAGTACCAGAACATCTGACCTGCCTCCTGAGAAATCTGCATGCAGGTCAAGAAGCAACAGTTAGAACTGGACGTGGAACAACAGACTGGTCCCAAATTGGGAAAGGAGTACATCAAGACTGTATATTGTCACCCTGCTTATTTAACTTAAATGCAGAGTGCATCATGAGAAATACCACACTGTATGAAGCCCAAGCTGGAATCAATATTGCCAGGAGAAATATCAATAACTTCAGATATGCAGATGATACCAACCTTATTGCAGAAACTGAAGAAGAACTAAAGATCCTCTTGATGAAAGTGAAAGAGGAGAATGAAAAAGTTGCCTTAAAACTCAACATTCAGAAAACTAAGATCATAGCGTATGGACCCATCACCCATGGCAAATGGATGGGGAAACAGTGGAAACAGTGACAGACCTTAATTTTTAGGGCTCCAAAATCACTGCAGATGGTGACTGCAGTCATGAAATTAAAAGACACTTTCTCCTTGGAAGAAAAGTTATGACCAAACTAGACAGCATATTAAAAAGCAAAGACATTACTTTGCCAACAAAGGTCCATCTAGTCAAAGCTATGGTTTATCCAGTAGTCATGTATGGATGTGAGAGTTGGACTATTAATAAAGCTGAGTGCTGAAAATTTGATGCTTTTGAACTGTGGTGTTGGATAAGACTCTTGAGAGTCCCTTGGACTGCAAGGAGATCCAACCAGTCCATCCTAAAGGAGATCAGTCCTGGGTGTTCATTGGAAGGACTGATGTTGAAGCTGAAACTCCAATACTTTGGCTACCTGCTGCAAAGAACTGACTCACTGGAAAAGACCCTGATGCTGGGAACGATTGAAGGTGGGAGGAGAAGGGGATGACAGAGGATGAGATGTTTTAATGTCATCACCAACTCAATGGATATGAGTTTGAGTAAGGTCTGGAAGTTGGTGATGGACAGGGAAGCCTGGTGTGCTGCAATCTGTGGGGTTGTAAAGAGTCGGACACAACTGAGTGACTGAACTGAACTGAACTGAACTGAACAGGGCATAATTACAAAGGACAGAGCATTTAGTAATGAGTGAAGTTCCCGAAAGGTACTCATAAATATGTTTGCTTTGGAGGAAAAGTCCAAGAATTAGAACACTTTCATTGGAAAGTGTCTTCATCTTAATAGAACCTTTAATCTATACACTATAGACTTCCCTGGTGGCTCAGTGGTAAAAAAAAAAAAAAATCCACCTGTCATTGCAGGAGAGATGGATTCAATCCCTGGGTGAGGAAGATTCCCTGGGGAAAGAAATTATAACCTACTCCATTATCCTTGCCTGGGAAATCCTGGTGGGCTACAGTCCAGGTGGTTGCAGAGTTGAAAACGACTTAGCAACTAAACAGCAGCAACGAATCTCTGTATTACCATGTTTCAGGTGACTGTCATAACCACCTCACATTCATTAGCTCATTGAAGGCTCACAACAATTACTGAGCAAGATAATAGTATTAACCTTACTTTATAGTTGAGAAAGTTGGGGCACAGGGGTATAAATGACTTGGAATTGCATTGTTGTGAAGTAGTAGAGGCAGAATGCAAAGGTAGGCAGTCTGGCTTCAGATACCATCATTTTCACATCTATGATTTGCTTCTATCCAGGCAACATTTTAGTAGTTGTTTCTTTGCTAGATGCTGAGTGTGTGTGTGTGTGTGTGTGTGTGTGTTGGTTCTCCCAATAGCAGATTCCTAAATGTATCTGTTTAACCCGATCTTGTGAGATTTGCTCAATGCATAGATCATCAACATCTCTGCTTGCTGTTTAAGTTACTGCTCCACAATAGTGCCATTTAGCTGCTGAGGGACAGAAAAAGGAGTGGAAAAATTGCCACATCCTTAATTGTGTTCTTTCCTTTTAAGTTGACGGAATAACAGAAAGTCAATGCCAATTTTGTTGCTTGTTAAGTGTGAAGTTTCAAGGAATAATACAAAATTAAATTTCATATGTTTATGAGTTTATTCAAGCTGAGGGGGTTCTTAACTCTTGAAATTTCAATGTTGGGTTCCTAAAAATGGATATCATTTTCTTTTAAGTAACAGGCCATTTTCAAATAAGATTATATCTGTCAGAAATGAAAATAGTGCATTTTACTTCATGGTAATCCATTCATTGCTTTAAGGGCTCTGGGTTCCCTAGGGAGCATTTAAAAATCCAAATGATGTCCCTGGATGCTGGGTTTTGCATTTGTATCTCTGATTTGGTTGATACATAAAAGCACAAGCTGTCTGACAATCACCTATTGATAACACATTTGAAATGAAGCAGTTCAACTTCTGGCTACAGTCTACAGTAATTTTGGATCAAATCGTTCTTTCCTTCTCACCATCCTGTGGCCTATTTTAGATTATAACATGCAAATAACTGTGTTTTTCTGCTAATTTCACCCATTTTTGGTTTACTGCCACTCTGAAGATGCAGCTGCCACAGATCAGAAGTTGCAAGCAAAGAGGGTATTGCGGCTGCTCAAAAAACCTTCTTATTCCTGGACCAGATGTCAGACCCCCCAGAGTTTGTCCAGTGGCAGAGTCTGATCCAGAGCCCATGGATGTGGCTTCTTGTTTCTCTTTTGTTGGAACTTGTCATTCTTTCTCACACAGAAAATTCATTCCCAAGGCAGTGGTCCACATTTCAAGAATTTCCCCCTTAAGACTGAGATTTCAATTGCTCTAAGAAAAGTAATTAAGGGTTGCTGTTTTACATGTATACATTAAACAAATTGAAATAAAAGAACTCACTAGTTTCTAGTGTTTTTGTAGATCAAGGGAAAATGCAGGGAAATAATGCCCCCCTTCCCTCCACCACCTTTTTCTAATTAAAGAGTAGATATTGTGCAGAATGATAATGGGGGGAAAGTGCTAGTCTTTCTTCCTTTCCTTTCCTTTCTTCCTTCCTTCCTCTTTATGTCTTTTGTTCTAACAAATAGTTATTGAATGCCTACTATAATACACTCTGTGGTAGATTCTGAAGATGCAATTATAAACAAGATGAACAGAATTCATAGCCTGTATAAAAGCTACTGGAAGAGATAGAAATTCAACAAATAATTAGCAATAAATTTTGCACAAAATTATATGATTATACTAGATAAATTCTATACAGAAAAAGCATAGACTATGATGGGGAAACAGGCCTAGACCATGACGGGCGCTCTGGACTGATGAGCAAGGGAGGCGCACAGGGAAAGTCCCGTGCAAACTGACACTGACGGGATAGATGGGAGAAGGCAGGGGAGGAGGCATGGGCAAAGATGTCCCTGCGAGATGAAGAAAGACGTCTCTAAGGGAAGACTGAACAATGACTGCAAAGCAGACTCTGAGACCCTTGTGGGGAGCAGAAGGATGTGAGATGAACCTGGAGAGGTAGTCAAGGGCCATAATTTGCAGTGCCCAGTAGACATTATTTACAAATCTGAACTTTATCCTAAGAGCAAAGGGAAGCAAGAGAAGGATATAAGAACCCAGTATCTGTGTATGTATGTGTGTATAAATGGTCAGAATTGCAATATTTGGTAGAAATTTCCTATAAGTTTAAGAACTTTGCAAAAAAAATCCTGTTGGAATCCACAATCATTCTAAGATTTTTATCCTTAAGCCTGATCCCATTTCAATATGTCAAAACTAAACGTTTCCCATGTTTTTCAAACCTTCAGAAGTCTCATGAATCATTGTGAGTAATTCTGGAGACTGAGTTAGTTGGAAGTGAATTCAGAAGACCCAATGAGTGGATGGGGCTTGGTGTACTGATTTTTGATTCACCTGAATTGGCAAAAACTTTGGGGAATTAGAAAAGGGTAAAGCAGAATTCTGGTGACTCGGCTGGTAAAGAATCCACCTGCAATGTAGGAGACCCAGGTTCCATCACTGGGTGGGAAAGATCCCCTGGAGAAGGAAATGGCCACCCGCTCCAGTATTCTTGCCTGGAAAAATCCCATGGACAGAGGAGCCTGGTGGGCTACAGTCCATGGAGTCACAAAAGTGTCAGCCACGACTTAGCGACTAACCAATAATAAAACAGAGCAGAGTTCAAGAGTTCTTGGAAACGTCCTCTTTTTATTTGTTGGTTTGTTTTTCCAGTACATTTGAGAACTGAAAGTGTTATAGTGGGTTACATTTAAATAATATTTGCCCCAGATATTGACTTTCCTTAAACAATGAACCAGACTGTCTGTTGGCAGCTTAATACCATTTCCAGTCTTCTAGGCACTATGAATGCTGCAAGGGCTTTGAAGCATAAGAACTAAGTTTCTTAGAGTCTCTGCCAGTAGAAATCTGCTGTAGTTCCAACAATGAAAGATATTTGCACAAGAGATGGAAAGCAAAAGAGAATCAGAAACCATCATTGCTTCTGTGAAGCATTGGGTAATGGCAAAGATGAGGTTTGCAGAGTTTTCTGGGTATTCTCTTGCCATTCCTCGGTACCACTTAGATGCCAGAGACAGCTGAGATCATTGGTGTCAGTTTCCTTAAATTTATGCACTTCTTAATATCCTACATTTTTCTGGGTCTGTGCTACTATTACTGTCTCTGCTTAGATATGTACTTCTTCTTGTTCTCCTATTAAACCCACACATATTTTCCAAGATCCAGCTTGAAAATATCTTCTCCTTCTTCACCTTTTTTCTTCCTCATCATTTTCTCCCCAACAACCCCAGCTAAAATAAACCTCAACAGCAACTTATATGTATACCTAACACAAAATTATTATATCACTTCCTGTTTGTTTTGTTTTCTGTCTTCACTGGATAGTAAACTTTCTGAGGAATAAAACTCATCTTTATTTTTGGTATCTCAAGAACTTAGAACTCACTAAATGACCACGG
This sequence comes from Odocoileus virginianus, assembly GCF_023699985.2. Taxonomy (NCBI): domain Eukaryota; kingdom Metazoa; phylum Chordata; class Mammalia; order Artiodactyla; family Cervidae; genus Odocoileus; species Odocoileus virginianus. The sequence goes on from NC_069678.1 coordinate 38,727,129, forward strand.
ACTTGAAATGTTGACTTGAAATAGACTGTCACCTATGTGCCTTGTGTATAAAAGAATAACTAGGAGAACCACTGGAATATTTTTCATTAAAGGCAAAAAACTTTTCAAATTGATCTAATGCTTCATAAAGTAGCCTAGGGAAAACTTTGACTTTAGTCTTGTCTTGCAAAAGAAGAAAACTACTAAAGGAATTTTCTTGCTTTTCAAAAACTGATGTTTTGAATATGTATTTCTTTCAAGATATAAAAATGTAACTCCTGCTAAAGCCTTTGGGCATATGTACAGTTATAAATATAACATTAAAATACCAGTATACATCATAATTTAATTGTGTCATACAATACAGGGAAGGGAAGAGAAGAGAGGACTGGCATATAACTTGCAGTAGAAGCTTCTTGTGGATAGTTAGTGATATGGGATTTGAGATGATAAAACAGAGCATGCGCGAGCAGTGAGGAACTTTCTAGCTAATTGCAAATGCATAGAAGAATAGCGAAGTGAGGGCTTTGGTGTGTCATCTGGTGAAACAATCATACATAAATCTCCCAATCACAGTCACTGATAAATCCAAGTTGCAGTTTTAGATCCTGAGTCCTGATGAAGTAAGCATAAACACAAAAGGTGGGCTAAATGACAAAATCTTTGTACTAACACTGCACACAAAGGGGAGTAAATTCTAAGTTTTCATGAGTCTCTGCCTCAGTGTGGAATTTTGAGCAAGTTATTCAATACCTTTTGGCCTCAGGTACCTTATCTATGGGGATAACAGTGTGTAACTTTTACTTACTTTGCAAGATTGTTTTGTTCTTTTCTTCTGGATATTTTCAGTTTCAGAGCTGACCGCAAGCAAAATTACGAAGTAGAGAAGGGTTTTTTTTGGTACTGGCCCATGTCCAAAGTCAGAACTTCATCCTTCCCTCTGATTTCCTCCTCCTACCATGGTTCCTTTTCCTAATGGATACTACTACAAAGCACAGTAAGTGTTCAAATGCTATACGTCGCATTTGCATAACAATTTATAATATATGTGAGGATTTACTTTATCCTTAAGACAGCTTTGTGTGTGTATGTATGTGTGTGCTCAGTCGTGTCTGACTCTTTGTGACCCCATGGATTGCAGCCCGCCAGGCTCCTCTGTCCATGGGATTTCCCAGGCAGGAATACTGGAATGAGTTGCCATTTCCTACTCCAGGGGATCTTCCCAACCCAGGGATAGAAACTGCGTCTCTTGCATTGGTAGACAGATTCTTTACCACTGTGCATCTGGGAAACCCTAAGACAGCTTTGAGAGATAGTAATTATGTAATTCATATTTTATAGACTAGAAAACAGAGATACAGCTAGATGTTAAGAATCTTGCTCAGAACCACAGACTCAATAAGTGATATATCCAGATTAGAGATAGGAATTTTACTAAATAAAACAAAAAACAATACTTTTGACGGATATATGAAATCCTTGAAGATTTTAATGTTTTGGAACACAAAAGAATGAACTTAAATAACAGCTCCCTGGAGATCCATATTCATCTTGTCATGGTTGAATTCCCAGTCCATAGCAAAGTGCCTCACATGTAGTAGTTTCAAAATAGCAGTGACTGAGTAATAGTGAATGAATGACTAGTATAATGAATGAGTGTATGATAGATTGGCATGATGGTATTGATCTATATCTCTATGTATTTATCAGCTATCTATATATGCGTCTGTATATTTATATATATATATATATATCTACATCTACATATGTACATGTAAGTATATGTATATTTGTTTTTTTGTTTGTTTTGTACAAATGGATTATCACCCTTTTCATGGTTTTCTTAATATTTGTATTTGTTTTCTATTCTATTTCTTTTCTTTACATAATGGGAAAAATTCTAGTGGATCATTATAGAATATTTTTGGATGTTTTTAAATGAACTCTTTAGAAAAATTTTAGACTTACAGAAAAGTTGCAAAGAAAATGCAGAGAGTTCCTGCATACCTCTCACCCAGCTTCCCCTAATGTCCACATTCTATACACAAGAGTTCATTTGTCAAAGTTAAGAAACCAACACTGGCATATTACCATCAATTAAACTTCAGACTTTAGATATTGCTGGTTTTTCTAAGAATGTCCTTTTTCTGTCCCAGGATCAAACTCAGGACACTATATTGCATTTAAATGTCACATGTTAGTCTCCTCTAGTCTGTGACAGCTTCTTAGTCTTCCTTTGTTTGCATGACCTTGACAGTTTTGGAGATTAGTGGTCAGTTATTTTGTACTTCTTTAATTTGGTATTGTCTGATGTTTTCCTTCTGAGTAAACTGGAGGGAAGTAGACTGGAAGACCTTTTAGGGAAGAAAACCACAAAGGTGGGGCTTCCCAGGTGGCACTAGTGGAAAAGAACCCACCTACCAAAGCAGGAGACAAAAAAGATGCAGGTTCGATCACTAGGTTGGGAAGATCCCCTGGGGGAGGGCACAGCAGCCCATTCCAGCATTCTTGCTTGGAGAATCCCACGGACAGAAGAGCCTGGTGGGCTACAGTCTGCAGGGTCGCAGAGTCAGACACGACTGAAGTGACTTCGCAGGGCACACACAAAAGTGAAATGCTTTTCTTGTCACATTCTGTTTTATCAACATGACTGATCACTGGTGACACTAGTCTTGATCATCTGGTCTAGGTGATGATTTGGCAAATTTTTCCATTGTAAACTAACTCCCCACTCCTCCCCTGCACACTCTGCTCCTTGGAAGAAAGTGACTAAATCCAGTCCAGGCCAAGGGCAGGGAAGGTGGGGGACAGGGAAGAGGGCACTAACAGCCACCTTCTGGAAGGGAGAGTATCTGTGTAAATTATTAAAACTTCTGTGAAGAAAGTTTTCCTCTTCTCATTTATTTATTCTTTCACTTATTTATACCAATATGGGCTCATATATATTTATTTTACATTTTGAGTTATAACCTAACATGGCTGCTTATTTTGTTATTCAAATTGTTCCAGCTTTGATTATCTTTTTTCTAAAAAAAAATTTTTTTTTTCTGATGTGAACCATTTTAAAAGTCTTTCTTGCATTTATTACAATATAGCTTCTGTTTTGTTTTTTGACAGCAAGGCATGTGGGAATCTTAGCCTCCCCAACCAGGGGTGGAAACTAAAGCCCCTGCATTGGAAGGTGAAGTCTTAACCACTGGACAGCTAGGGAACTCCCTGATGATTTATTTTAAGATTTTCAGTTTTAGGGTCAAAAGGGCTCCACCGTACCAGTCTAGCACCACCAAAGAAAAATTGCTTGGCCTGGGACTTAATCTTATGACACCGAAGGCTTCCATTGTATCCTCATGTTGTAATTAGTTAGATATTTCTGCTCTGCATGGTCAAGAATTCACTGAAGTCAGTCTCATCATCCTTCTTCAAGACTACTGCTAATGGTCTCAAACCATGATGTGGGGTTCCTAAGGCTACTTCTGAAAAGCAGAAATGTAGTGAAAGTTGCAAAGGGTCCAGGCCCTGACAGTTCAGCATTTCAAAATGATCTTTGGGAATTCGGGGAGGAAAGGGGAAATAACACCCCATGAGATTCCCATTCACTATTCCCTTGACATCTGTGATTTCAGTAGCAATTGGAAGCTTAAGACAGGTGATGAATTTGGTCCAGAGTGAGGTTAGTTGAGAAGGAAATGAAAACAGAGGTTTAACAGGAAGATTAGTGGACTTTCTACCTCTGGGCAATAAACGTCTGCTTTGGTCCTCTCTAATCAGTTTTCCACATGCCTCATGCCATTTGCTTTACTTAGGATGAGCTCTTAGAGCTCCATTAGAGGTGTTCAAATCACTATTTCAAACAGGCTGCTTTTTTGTTTTTTTTTTTTCTCTCTCCCAATGCCCTCCTTTTAAACCACTCCCTGTTTTCTAAGTGTGTTCACAGAGAGGACTGGTCAAGGGAGAAATTGTGCTGTTTAGGAAGCACGGCCCAATTAAAGAAGACACAACGGGGAAATTGCTTTAGTGTCCAAATATATATCTCCAGGATAGAGAAGCCTCTTTAACACCTGCAATAAGAGTGTACAAATTTCATGGCTGGTAGCTTAGGGCCGAGAGAATGGGCATCTGATAAATTTGCATGTGAAAAATGATCAGGGCTATTTAAATGATAATACATCTCTCGATGGGGAAGGAAAACTGTGTGGTTTCTTTTAGCCTTGTGATATTTAGAAAACATTTACTATTTTTTAAAAGGCAGACATCAGAAGATTAGAGAAATGTAGGGGATAAATAGTCCTTAATTGTTTCCCTTCACAGCTGTAACCTCTTTCTTCCTTTCTTTCCCTTCTATACCTACTGAATAAAACCTTAGCAGTTTTCTCATACCCCTTTTCCTCATTTTTTAATGAGCATTTATACCATAAGGTCAGCATTCAAGCAATGCTGCAAATCTTAAATTATTTCAGCTTTAGGAGATAGGAGAGCAGAAGGTCAGGGACCATAAAGGAGAAATTGCTCATGAAATGCCCTTTGGAATGCTCCTCATACCCTCTGTTTAGCTTTGAGAAAGTTTCAGTAGTTGACAGATTATGTAATCTGTTTACCTACCAATAATTTTTTGGCAGGGGGAGATTGTACAGGTACTTCGATTTTAGCCAGTCTCTAGTTAATAATCAATAGTCCTGTTGTCTAATGAAGTGATGGCCTTGACACTCTGGCCTTTGTGCAGTGTTAAAACAACATTGATCGCTACCATTATCACACGCCCTTGATATACTGAATAAGGACGTGGATATCAATCTTGGAGCAGAGTAACATTTCATAAATCTTGTAGAAATAACCAGGATTGTCCAAACAGGCATATGCTTCTTGACAGCAATGTGACTGAGGAGTCTAAGACACAGATAACTTATAATTTATCTCTAAACTCAGACTGAAGAAAGACTCAAAAGTAGCACTTAGCATAACAAGTGTTTCTCTAAGTGCCAAAGAGGACAAGGGAGTCACTTGACTTTCATTTTATAGAAGATGGAAGTGGGAGGAAAGCTCCTATGGCATTTGGGGTGTGGAGGATAGAGGAAGAGTAGAAAATTTTCTCTTTATTATCCTTTCTGAACTTTGTTTTAAATTTGGTGTTAATTATAAATGACCTGATAATTGGAATTATGGAATTTGTATGGAGAGAACAAATTATGGAATTTGTATGGGACTGGCTCTCATCCAGTTAGGTTGAGGAAGTGCATGAAATTGGATTTGTTTTTCCAACAGACTCTCTTTGTCAGAATCACAGATTTCAAACCTTTTCACTCAAATTTAACATTTAGTCTCTTTAAAACTAGTTTCTTTGGTGCTCAGAGATGAGCCACAGGTATGGGATGGGATGGGGGAGGGAGACGCAAGAGGGAGGGGTAAAGAATTTCCGGCCAATGCAGGAGGCACAGGTTCCATCCTTGGGTTGGGAAGATCCCCTGAAGAAGGAAAAGGCAACCCATTCTTCCCTTGGAAATCCCATGGATACTGGAAGTTGGCAGGCTACAGTCTACGGTTTTGCAAACAGTAGGACATGACTTAGCGACTAAACAACAGCATAGTTAATTCACTTTGTTGTAAAGCAGAAACTAATACTAAAGATTGTTAAGCAATTATACTCCAATAATGAAACTTTAAAAAACTAAAAAAAAAAAAAAAAAGGACTAGTTTCTTATTGGGAAAAGCTAAAATTACTGTGATTATTCTGATTATGCTAGTATTAAGAGATTGAATTATTCCTTATTGCTAAATTACAAATGGTATAGCATCAGAAACAATGGATCAAAATTTGAAGATAGAGTTCTTTCCAACTTTGGTAACATTACTCTTGAAACAACAGTCATGGTTCAGAGTCTCTGGTAGGCACCATTATCGCAAATAGGTATTTGTTTAGAGAAGAAAGCCTACACACAATAATTTTCCATCCCAGAATATTTGCTGAAAGTTGGGTAAAGATTCTGAGAATCAGGGTGTGGATAATCCATAGCAATTACTTTTCTGTTATAGAATTATCCCTGCACAGTCCATAGAATTCCAAAATGGGTAAACAAGAAAAAAGAATACATAAATTTCTTGACATCCATCTAAAAGTGACAAAAAAAAGCAGGAGCCTTAGCTAGTATGCAGGCAGATAAAGCAGCAAATGTTTTATTGTCATTAATTTAAGGATACAAAGATGATCTCCTATTTTTGTTTTATTACTCTTATTTTATTTAATGTATATTTATGTTATCAAAATGTATTTGTCATTAATCAATGAATGTAAAGGTGGCCCACTTCTTAAAAATAAACACCAGTTTTGTATTTTAAGGTACAAAGAGGTCTTGTTCATGAGAAAACAGATGACTGTAAATAATATATTTGTGTCGCATACTTTGTGTGCATTGTGTGTGTGGGCATGTGCCTTTACATAGTTCCAGTCTACGCACATAGGTAGCTCTTATTAGTGCTACTGTGGATATGCCCACCAAATAGAAAACTGTACCGCTTTATAAGTTGAATGTGAAATAGACGTTTTATGAAAAGTTTAATTATTAAATACTAAAATCTACTTAAAATGTATAATATCTGTAGATATTTAGTATGGAGGGTAGTAATTTATAGTGAACTAAAAAAAGTCCATCTGGAGAAGGAAATGGCCACCCACTCCAGTATTCTTGCCTGGAAAATCCTGTAGACAGAGAAGCCTGGCGGGCTACCGTCCATGGGGTTGCAAAAGAGCTGGACATGACCTAGTAACTAGAGAGCAAAAAAAAATCCAAGTCTACTGCAGTTTTCCCTTCTTTGGCTTCCTTTTCAGAGCATTTTATACTTTCATTTGCAAAATATTTTTGGATGTTACATTTCAAAAAGAGTAGAAGGATTCTAAGGAGCACCAGCTCTTTCTGATAGCTTATTCTCAGAAACACTGAGGCGGACAGTGAGAGGGATGTATCTATATGCCCATGAATGGTATTCAGCTGTCTGTAGTCTTCTTGGGCCCTCATGCTTATTCAAAAACCTTCATAAAGAAAACTACTGATACTTGGACCTAAATAATAAGATGGTATGTGTGTGTAGTGGGGTCACTCACATGACTAAAGCCTGAAGCCTTTTTAAATAAATGATTTCCTCCCCTCCAACAAAAGAGGAGAGCTTCTGGCTGTGTAAAACCTTTACTCACTAATCTGACAAAAATGTAAATATTTTTACCAATATATTATTTACTAGGCAAGAAGCTTCAGGGGCGGTGGTGGGATAGAAGAGGAACACAGATAAATGTGCCAGCAGTGAGAGCTTTATGACCACTCCAGACCCAGCTGTCATTCCTTCGGTACTTCCTGTCAGTCTGACTAAATTCTGTCATCCCTCAACCTGGTTTAAATTAACAGGTAATTTGTAAATGTCACTTCAGGTTAGGCCGCTCATTTTGCTTCTACTCTACCAATGCAAAGTCTCGGACTAATTTTTCTTGTCTTCTTTTAATAGGATTTTCATTTATAAATAGAATTATGTTCTGAAAATAAATTACAGTAAGTGATGCACAGAACGGGTAGCAGCAGCACTTTCATAGAATTTCAAGCACCTACATCAGAAGAGATTAATAAAAACACTTCAAAGGCTAAATTCTATTTAAGCAGAAGACAGCTTTTGGTTAATATTTAATCTGAGTAACTTGAGATCTTGGTGGAAAATATAATTTTTTAATATCTAAATTAATTTTCAAAACAAAACCATTAATTTTGTTTGGAGAGTTTGTGCAGTGAGAAAGTTTTAGTAATATATTTGTAGAGTGAAAAGTTAATCAATTAATTTTGTGGTGAAAAAAAATTAGCTTTTAATGTTGTATTTGTTCTAAATGAATTCTTCTTATTTGATCAGGTATGGTGCTTTAGGATTCTTCTTAAGCCTTTCCATCTCAGTAGGCAAAGAAGTCTCTAGGGGAAGAGTATTCTTTCTAATTACTCTTCCATGTCTGCCATGGGCTTCACCTCATTTTTTATGTAAGAAGTCTCAGGCTCAAACCCTGTACCTGAAAGACTGCAAGGGTGGCTAATGGGGTTTATTGCATGGAAGGCTTTTGGCATTGTCATTGTAGCAGATCTGTTCCAATCATGGAATTTTTTGCAGAGAAGGAGGTGTGGTTGGAAGAGGCAGTGAGGAATTGTGTTAGGTTGAGAGGTAAAATGAGATTAAACTCTTGCTAAGTCACATGATACTCACATAAGTCACATGACAAATATTCACCATATGTTAACTGACTGAGACAAAGAATGCATATGTGTACATATGTGGCTTGAATGAAGGAGTTCAAGGAACTGTCAGGTGATCATTTGTGCCACATTATCGGTTCTGTCATTTGCTAGCATTGTGGCTTTAGACATATCCTTTCTACTTTCTGAGTTTGAAAATGAACTGTAAATTTAACATCTAAGGCTGATCTGATTCAGTGGGGATTTATGCAGTTGAAATGTGTTGTTTGTGCTGTAATCCTTTTTTGTGATAGCTATGTTGCTGCAGCTAAGTCGCTTCAGTCGTGTCCGACTCTGTGCGACCCCACAGACGGCAGCCCACCACGCTGCCCCGTCCCTGGGATTCTCCAGGCAAGAACACTGGAGTGCGTTGCCGTTTCCTTCTCCAATGCAGGAAAGTGAAAAGTGAAAGTGAAATCGCTCAGCTGTGTCTGACTCTTAGCGACCCCATGGACCGCACCCTACCAGAAAGGAACCAAAACCACAGTCCTTACTACTTTTCTAACTAGGATTGAGTAAAGCTGGACTAGGAAAGCTTTTGTCTTCTATCTTGCAGCCAGTACAGCACCATTTTAATAGGAAGAGAAAGGAAATCTTTAGAACTTCGAATCTAAAGTTAGTTTAACGGAAGCTCCAGGTTCAAACCAACTAACATTCTGAGACTTTGTTCTCTTGCCTTCTTTCTTCATTCTATTTTGCCAACACTCTTGGATTTTTCTATGTTGCAAGAGAGATGTGGAGACATATTGTGTCTGGTTCAAGCTTTCGTCCAATTTCTTCTCCACCTCTTCTTACTGTGGTTCAATGAACAAGTGCATTGCAGATTTTTTAATTCCCCAAGGTGATTATCTCCTTACTTGACATAACTGTTTAATAATTAAAGTCATACAATCGCATTACAGAAAGTTGGGAAATGGAAAAAATTCTTACTCATAACCCCATCATTTTAAAATACTCTTGTCATGTTTCCTTCAAGTATTTCTCTTAAATATCAGTTTTTAAATTCTAATGTAATTTAAAATCAATAAGCATATAATTCATAGTGTTCATTCTCTTAATATATGATTTCTTTTTCTCATATTTACACATAGTTTTTACAGTTATCATATTTTCAAAAGAAAAGACCATTAATTAAAGGAAGGACAATTAAAGCTCTTTTAATAATATCTGTGTAACACTCATCTTATAATAGTGATTTTGAAGAGTTTATGTCTAAAGCTTTTTGTCATTATAAGTGAATTTTTCACAGAGACAAAGAATAGCATTTTATTTCAGAAATGGTGCCACAGGGCATGTCTCCATTGGCTCAGTGCTGGGCATCTCTGCAGAGTCCCACCTGGTGGAAGTGGGGCTCTGCTTTTTTAGCAAATGCCTCTTCTTTTTTTAGTCAAGCTTGTTTAGGTAGATGTATGTGTGTTAGTTGCTCAATTGTGAGAGACTCTTTGAAACCCTTTGGATTGTAGTCTGCCAGGTTTCTCTGTCCATGGGATTCTCCAGGCAAGAATACTGGAGTGGGTTGCCATTCCCTTCTCCAGGGGATCTTCCTGACCCAGGGATTAAACCCAACCCAGCAGATTCTTTACCATCTGAGCCACCAGGGAAGCCCATTTAGGTATGTAAGATCTTCTTTTTGGTAAATGACATAGGTCATAAAATATTTGTCTGTGAAGTAGTTCAGAAGGAACAGGGAGAGAGAGCAAGTGAGACATAAACAGACAATTCTTTTTCTTCTTGCCTTAAATAATTAGAGAAAAGAGCACTCTATAAAGAGAATGGACTGTGTTAAAAGCATAAAAAAGTGCCACTTCAACTCAGATTTTTTTATTATTATTTTAATGAAATATTTAAGCATTTTCACTTAAGGTCTTCCCCCTTGAGCCTTGTTTTTGAGGAAAATGATGTAGACTATTAAGCTGGAGGGAGAGGAAAGTGTACTGGAAGTCTCAGAATCATTATATTAGCTTTTAAGAAATTGCTATTAAGGAACAGTGAAGGAATTTTTACTGGTACAGAAAGAATGGAGAGTTGCTTCCTTCCTTTTATGTACATGCATATGTGTATGTACACACACAGACATACACATGCACCCACACATATTTCTTAATTGAATGATTTCATTTTAAATTCTCGTTACAATTGGAAGCCATTATTGGAGGTGCTAGGTGACCCCCAAACCTTTGAATAACTCACCATCCTTCTAAAAATAATAAATATTCTTTAGGCTTTCACTGAAACCATAAGTTAAAACTAAAGCACCAAAGGAAAATTTTAGCAAATTCAGCCAATCCCAACGTTGCCATTACTTTATGTGAGCTTGTGGCAAATCATGTCCTTTTGTCCCCCCAATAGTATTCTTACTTGGAGTTAGAAGAAATAATTGATAAGGTAGAGACATATCACTACCAGTCAACTTCATGAAACTGACTTTAAAAATCTTTGCAAGATACGATGGGTGTGTTTAAGGATAAAATTAATTAGGTCTCTGTCAGTTTGCATGCGCTTTTTAAAAAACATGCAATAAAGAAAAAAAAGGAAGACCTGCTTCTTATTTACACAGCCTAGTACTTTGATTTTTCTCATGGCAGAAAGCAGTACATAACCTTCATGTATGTAACCTATGAATTATCCTTGAAATAAAATGTTTAATTACACTTGACATTTCTGAACCCGTTGCAGGTGCTGCCCATCTGAAGAGTGACATTGTTTACTACACTACAAGGCTCCAGGCCTAGTGTCAGAGATTATAAACCAATTTCCATCTCTGCTTTAATGTGGGTTTAATATCAGAAGAAGAACTTTACTGTGTAAATATTAAACATTTTGTTTAAATATTAAGTACCAAAGGTCTTTTCGTTTTGATTATTAAAACAGAAAGAGCCCCAACTTTGAAAGAGGTGCCTTGTTGTATTAAGAAAATGACTGGTTCTGTACCCCCAGGTTAATTATCACTGGCCAGAGAAGTGTGTTCAGGCAAAATGTCAGTTGTCTACATGGTGATTTTTGGTCATTAACTGGCAATAGCTGACCGGCAGTCTGCATCACTAATAATGAGCTTATTAGCAACTGTGCATTTTCTCTTGCTCTTTACCTAAGAAATGGTCTGATAATAAGTGACCAAAAATGCTGTCTCCTTGCTGGATGCAAGTAGAGCAGGATGGAGAATTTTAAGGAAGTGACCCATGAGTGACCCAACTGTAACTTTCATTGGGTTTGATCACCAAACTGCAAAGGAGATAATATGAATGGCTGGCAAGAAGAGATGCATTGTGAAACAAATGTCTGTTTGCTCACCTAAGACTGAAATTAAACCAGGGAAATGGAAATTTATAAATACCTGCAGACAAACACTCAAGACAGATGCAAACTCTCCTCTGAGAGATTCCATCTTCCAAGTAATTGCAATGGAAGCCTCTATGAGAATCACAATTCCTCTCAATTGTGGAAAAATGAGCTGTGCTTTTTATTCTGTAGTACATAAAGTTTGCTAGCTTTGTATCCTTTTTCTTGTGTATTGTCTTAAAATCCTTGAGCAGAACACTCTGCATCTATTAGGCAGGTATGAGATATCCAGATGTTGCTCTTAAATTGATAGCTGTTGTATCTGTCTTACTGAAGTGTTTGTAAGAAGGCAAATAAACTCTGGTTTAGGCTTTTGGTATTCAAATAAATTCAGCACTTCTAAATATGGAAGTGCCTTTAGAATCCTGTCTGAGAGAGATGATGAAACCAGAATCTTGTTAGGGGAATGTTTTAGAGCACAGTGGTTTTGATGGGGAAAGGGACCTCTGTTGACTTTTTCTAGAGCTGTTTTCTGAACCTATAAATATTTACATACAGAGGGTTAGATGGTGACATTACAAAGTAGCTTATAGAATATGCATCAATTTACCAGTACCTCACAAGCACTTTTGAAAAAATGTTTCAGTTATTTAATCAGTTAATACATGTGTATATTAAACATCTGTTTTGTACCTGGCATTGTGGTGAGCCTTCAGATATTTAAGATATATCTGAAAAGTCAAGATTATTTTACTTAGATTCAATTAGCAAAGTATTTTATGTATTCAACTATTCAGTGGTAGGAAAATGTTGGTTAGTTAGGTGTGATCAGATTTTACAAGACCTTAGTAACTAGAGAAAGGAGGCGAGTAACAGTACTATACTCAGACTGCATATTTAGGAAGACTTACATCACAGTGGTAAGAGGGACTTTTGGTGAAGGAAGAGGCTGGCATTGGAGAGTCGTGTTATAGCAATAATCTAATGGTAAATTTAAAAGAATTTAGGGTAATGTAGAGACAATGAGAGTGGACAGCTGGTTTGTAGAAAATTTTAAATTTGGTGGTTACTAGTAACTCTTTAAAAAGTATGTTTCTTATCTTCTTTATATAAGAGGTGTTGAAAATATAGCTTCATGGTCAAAGAATGAGTCAAGGATTTGGAAGGGATGCATTGTTCTCTTAGCCAGATTACTGACACTCAGTGTGACTTCAGAGTTTCTGTACCTTCTGGCTTTGCTGCCCTAGATTGAACATGGTCATAGTAGGTGATCAAACTATCAGATAAAACATTTTAACAGGTTTTAAGCTTCCCATGTGAAGGATTGTTTGGAATTAAAGGAAATTCTTTTTAAAATGCATAACTTAATTTTTCCTTCCTTTCTGCCCTCCAAGTTGCCCAAAAGGTGGAGTGTAACTTGCATTTTGAATCAAGACATACACATTGTTAGCTTTTCAGATAATAGTTTGCCTCTTCCTCATTTGTATGTGCCTTTCAAAGATTTCCTTTTTGAAAGATTTAAAGCACTGCTTATTGAATTTAGTAGTTTAATCTGATTTCACTTTCAACATCTACTTTAGTGAAATCTTTGAGATCACTGCTTAGTTCAGATTTGTTTAGTCTTATAGTGCTTTTTTCCAAGTGTGAATATGCTTTAAAATGTGAGTAGCTTCTCATGGTTAAGAGTCTTCATATTTTTTGTTCACGTTATATCTTGCCTACTTTTCACTCAAGAAACAATAATTGACTTCTTATTATATGAAAAGATCTCTGCCACGCACACTGAAGATGCACCAAAGTGAAAGACATCTTCATTCTTCTGGGAACTTACACTAAATCTGACATTTAAATGTAGTGACATTGATAAGTGGCGTGCGAGTGGCAAAATAACCATCACATGGCAAGCTTATGCCGGGTTGTATAATGTGTCAGGAGACAAAAGGTAAGGCCTCAACTGAAGAAGTCTTTGAATTGGGGCCTGGAAGAACGTAGGATTGTGATATAGGGAAAGAGACAATTCTTACTTCAGGCACTCTTTTTGCGAAAATATCGAGGCACCAAAGTTCAAGGTGTGGCCAGGGAAGACCAACTAGGCCAGGAGAGGCCACTCTGATGTCTGAGCTTAGTCCATGCTAGGTAAACACAGCTATAGAGAGGAATGTTGAAGAACACTGAAAAATGAAAAGAAGATATAGGAATACTAGTAAATCTCAAGAGGAGAGGAGTAAAGGGGTTCAACCAAGCTAAATGGGCCTGTTGCCTTTTGAAAAAACGTAACTATTTAGAATTTTCCAATGGCATTTCCTTTCTATTCCTCCGTCAGGCTGTGTTTAGCACTGTGTCTGGGTGTCCCTCACTCCTTGCTTAGAAGGTCACCTCCTCCAATTTATGAAAAACAAATGGAGCAATCTTCCCCACTCCTGATTCCTATTTCAAGGAACCTGGACAACATATTCCATTCTCAAAAGTATCATTGATAGGAGTGTTTCCTCTTCACTCCTAGGCTCTTTATAGATCATGTTATCCTTTAAAATATTGACATATTAAAACCTATTCAGTGTGAAGTTTCAGGGATACGTTCTTTGGAGATTCTCGACATAAGAGTCACTTTACAAGAGGCAGAGCATTCTGGTCTTTTTAGGTAATATTACTCCGTAAATACAGATCACCACAATTACCAGGGGGTGCTTATTTTACAATATGAAAATAATTGTTTTTCAGAGCTCATAGAAGGAAAAAACAAACAAGTAAGAAAAGACCTTCATGAGTTCACTTGCAGTTCAGGAAAAAAAAAAGCTCAAAAACCTAATGTTGATATGAAAGTAGAACAATTTTCCCAAACCAGGACAGGTACATTAAAGAGGAAATTATGCTTCACCTAAAGTTGGCTTTTTATAGATGATCTTTCCCACGTACTTCTTGGTGAAAGGCATTACTTTTGAATTTATCAGGAGACACGAGAGATGTGCAGTTTTCGAGACATTTTGACCTGGCTTCTGGTTACCAGGATGCTTTAGTAAAATCACTTTTAGTTTTTTTTAAGTTTTTTAAGGCTTTATTAAATATGTTATAGTATTGTTTCTGGTTTGCCATTTCTTCTTTGAGGAGAACTTCCCAACCGAGGAATCGAACCCGTGTCTCTTAAGTCTTGTGTATTGACAGGCGGATTCTTTACCACTAGCGCCACCTGGGAAGCCCTGTTTCTGGTTTATGTTTTGGTTGTTTGTCCATGAGGCATGTGGGATCTTAGCTCCCCTGCCAGGGATTGAACCCACAACCCCTGCATTGTAAGGCAGATTTTTAATCACTGGACTACCACAGAAGTCTCCATTTTTGGTTTTTGAATAGAAGACATACATATGTTCACAGTAGATCTGTTTAAAGTTTTGGGGACTAGAATTCCAATGACTGTATATTTCACAATGGAAATGTTACCAGGACCTCTTATTCAGGAATTTTTGAAAAATTAAGGCAATTAAAAAGTAATAAACCTAAATCCCCAATCACATCAGTAAAACAGCACATGTTGTAGTTTATTAATCCTTTTTGTTATCATTCACCTACTTTGCGTTTTATTGAAAGCAAACTTTCAGAGAATATTTTATCTTCTAAATGAAGATATAGATATTATTTTAGGATACCAAGTTTTAAGAGTCTAAGACTGACCTGCCAAAAGAACTGTAAAATATCAAAAATATTTTCTTGGCTATTTCATTGTTTTTCATGCTTGTGGACAAAAATCAAATTCTTTTTCAGAAATGATTTCATATAGACCCACTTCTGTTCTCCTGACATTTTAAACTTGCTTATGTAAAATTAGTTCATCTTTTTTTATGGAAAGGTAATGAGCATTTCACAAGTCACGATATATCCTCTGGTGTGGAATGATTGTTGAATCAAGTTTCAAAACATGGAAGATGCTAATATAGAGCAGTGGAAGAACTGGGGCAGGTTCTTTTGTGGTACTGTAACAGAAAGCACCAGACTAACACAGAGGATATACACATGAAAGGGGCTGCCTGTCTCCGGTCTCAATAGGCAAAATCAGAAAAATCTAGATTACCTTTCCTTAGACTTCATCACATGTGGGTGTGCTCAGTCATGTCCAACCCTTTGAGACCCCATGGGCTATAGTTCACCAGGCTCCTTTGTCTGTGGAATTTTCCAGGCAAGAATACTGGAGTTGGTTGCCATTTCCTACTCCAGAGTGTCTTCCCAACCCGGAGATCGAATGCATGTCTCCTATGTCTCCTGCATTGGCAGGCAGATTCTTTACCCACTGAGCCACTTGGGAAGCTCTCCTTAGACTTTACTGATGTTTTAAATTATGTATCAGTAGTTGTTTATAGCAGACTTACAGTTTCTTCCAAGGTACAGAAAAAATTGTATCTATCAGGTGATAAGGCAAGAAGGTCAATATCTTTATTTTGCATTAGAAGTAAAATCTAGCACGAGACATACTGATAAAATTTGTGCAGACTGATAATTTTTACAACCTACTTACAAGACAATAATATATTTTTAAGATACTCAAATATTATGTGTTATAGAAATTTGAAAGCCAAGGAAATGGTTCTTAAAGAAAGAAATATAGCCAGAGGTACCTTTCATTTGAAGAAATGCATAGAGAATACTCACTATTAAGAGCTCCTCATAGAATTAATTGCTTGTCCTGTGTATCAATTCAGTCCTATGAATTATACCAAAAGGATTCTTGCATTTTTAAAAAATATGATTAATTATTACATATTTCTAATTCCAAGCAGCACAAACTAGGAAGTTTTCTATTATCTCAAAACTAAACTCCCATATCTGTTTAGCCTCTATGAAAGGTCTGTGAACTGGAAATTACATTTCAACATGTTCAAATTATTCTTGAGGCTTGATCCTAAGGGGTAAATTTTTAGTGTGTGGCATTGAGATTTGGCTGTGTAATTCCTATTAGTACTAATAACAGTCAATTACTAGTCTCTGGAATATACCTGAATAATTTCTCCTAAAGACTAAATACATAAAACAATTCATTTTAGTAACTTTCAATATTGCATATAGTATAAACCTTCATGGAACCAGAGGGAAAAAAGTTATAAATATTAAAAAAAAAGAAGAGATACCACCATCTTTAATACAGATTACTTGAGCTTGTGGAACAAATTCCTATTGCCTTTACATCTTATTAAACATAGACAGGGTTGGTGGGGGAATACTGCATGAGCCAAAATAGATGACACATCAACCTTCATGCCATGCCAGCCCCTGGGAATGTGACGCTTTGCTGCCCCTGATTAGTGGATTTTTCCCAGATCTGTAATAAGTTTGGGGGTCTGGGCTACATTTAATATATGGGCCTTCACTGAGTTTAGCTTGGTTCTCATTCTGCTTCATTTGACTCTCCTATTCCCTGAGTTTAATGAGATTGGTAACCAATACAAATTTAATTTCTCAAACATGACTCACCCTACAAATCAGCCTTGGAGAAAACATCGCCTAGAGAGGGGTTGACTTTGGACAATATTGTACCTTGTCAGGAGCTTGCAATGAGCCTGTGCTCTCAGGTTTGGCTCTGACCTCTTCGGCAGGCATCACTCACTCTTCACAATGTTCCAGCCCTGGCTTCTTAGTCCTACAAAGCCCACTTCAATATGTTGATCATTGATTCATTTCTCTAACTAGTCACCCATCTCCTCTAGTGGCTGGAGTACAAACTCCTTAGACTTGAAGCTTTGTGACTTTGGGCAAATTAGGTACCCTCTCTGGGTTTCATTGTCTTCTTCTATAAAGTGGGGATAAGAACACTACCTATCTCATAGGGTGGTTGAGGGAATTAAAGGAGTTAAGTAAAGTACTTGAAGCAATGCCTAGCCTATGATAGGCAACAATAAATGAAAACCATTATAATCCCACAGACCTTTGCGTGTCATCCTCTTATATTTGTACAGTGGCATTTACAGTCTCCCTTATGCCCTCATCTTCTAAGACAGATCTTAGTTTTTCTCCTCAGTCCTTAGGCCCTTATTTTGCCGTTCAAGTTCATAGGCAAGTGAAAAAAGGGAAAGAACTAAGACAGACCAGACTGACCTGAATTAGAAGGGTCACACAGAATGCAGGGAACAGAATTTGTCTAGAAAATGGGAGGCCAGACTTATGATGTGGAAGGATCTGGAAAGTGAAAAGGAGGGGAGGAGGCATCAAGCTGAGGAGGAGCTTTAGCAGGTGTGACCACTGAGCTCTGAGCACTGCTGCTTACACTCCCATCTGCCAGGAGACTTTGGAGAAGTTTACATTCTTTCTCTCCCACCCTCACTTCTTCCAGCCTGCCTTTCCTCTCTTTTACCCATTTTTTTCTTCTTCTCCTTTTAGTTTAACATGGGGCTTATTCACTTATGTGCAGGACCATTTTCCTCCTGATCATGAGCACTCCACAGATACAGATACTAGCAACGTTACTCCCTCTGTGTCTTGTGGTGACTGCACAAAGGCATGTGTCACATACTCCCAAACCATCTGAGTGTCCTGTTGAAAACTGTCTTTTTAATAAGCGTGTTTTAGGAAGGCTTTATTTCACTCGCAATTCAGCAACCCAATAATACATAACAGCTTCCTTAGCACTTCAGTTCTTTATAGTGTTTTGAATGCTTTCATATGCATGATCTTGTTTCCTCCACAATAATTTTGTGCATTTACAGGCCAGGAACGAACTATCATTCCTATTTAATACAGGAGGAAAACCATGGCTCAGAGATATGCCAGTACTAGAACTAATAAGGTCCTGTGATCGTTGCTATGTGTTCCCTTTACCTCATCCCAATATCCCTGAAAGTTCCCACAAGCCTAATGGGCTCATGTGATTTCTTCATTCTCTGGACTTATAGAGTTCCCTCTACTTTTTTGTCAGCATTCATAGTTTTCCTTTATTTTTGTACTAATTAATTAGGTTTATTTAGTCTTTATAGTTTGGTTATAAAAGCTTCTTTTGGCAAGGGGCTGAGTTTCTTCAGGATGTGTGAACCTATATCCGAGGCTACAAGTCTCCAACCAAGTTCCTTGCCCTGGTGCAGAAGTCAGACAGCTGGAGTACTTGTTTTTACTTTTCTGTTCTAGAAAGTCAGCCTTGGGTCATTATACTGGTGTGGAGACCAGAACCCACAGCCTCTCACCACCCTCTCTGTGGTTTAGCTCTTTGAGTCATGCAGCAATGAAGTTTAGTAATTAGCACTTAGAAAGCCATTGAGGTCAATCCCCACAGCTCCTGTGTAAAATTTGGACCCATGTAACTGTCAAAGCCTCTTAAAGAACATTTATGTATAATTCCATGTATTTAAAAATAAATTAAACTAATGGCATTATCCATATTCCCTTAGAATGGGATGCAGCAATCGTGTATGGACAGAGCAGAAATTTATTAATAGTCACATGTGTGGTAAGGTGACATTCAGATGCGTCTGCTTCCTCTCATAAAGTCACCTGCTGGAAGCCTATTGAGTAAATGTTAATGAATTTGGGTCTACCTCAGCTGCAAATGGATCAGATCTTACTAATGTAACATTACAGCAACCTAGATTCACTTGGATTATTCTGCTGATTTAAATTAAATTGAACACCAAAGCCAGCAAAATGTATTAGAGAAGAATTAGATGTGCTACAGAAATGTTTAAAAGATGTTCTGAGAACCCAAAGAAGAGGAAGAGGAGGAAGGATAAGAATGTCTCTTTGTATTCTTCCAGCTCTGGGGCCTGAGACTCACATTTGAAGAGATGGACATGATGATTCTATTGCAGGAATGGAGTTTGCATGTGACCTCCATTAATGTTTAAAGATTGCTCCATAGTTTAATTTTTAAAACATCATGCTGAGAGCATGCCATCAAGTGCCTGCCGAATTTGGTTTTAAAATTTAGCTGGTTTTTAGCTAGAGGTGAGGAAAAAAACACTAAAGTTTTGTTGTTTTTGTCTTTACTGTTTCAAAAACAATTAAACTTGGATTTTTCTGTTTGAACAGTTATTTCAAAAATGGCATGTATTTGCCACTCAAGTCAAAGTGAATCTTATGAGTGGAGGTTTGATACTTCTCCCCGTGTATATACCTATCTCAGTCTTCTTTCATGTCTTAACTCATGTGCAGTATGTTGAGTCCAGTGTGGGCTTAAGTCCATGTCCTATGCATGTTCATTAAAGCTTACAACCCTTTATTCTCTGGCTTTTCATATGTGGTGTTTCCTTATCATGAGGATGTAGATAGTTCCTGAACTTTGCTTTTTTATTTTATTTATTTTTTAATCGGAGGATAATTATAATGTTGTGTTGGTTTCTGCTGTATAACAAAGTGAATCAGCCACAATTACACAGACAGACAGACAGACAGACAGACAGACACACACACACACACACACACACACACACACACATCCATCCCTTCCTTCTTGGCTTCCCTCCTTCCTCCCACCCCACCTCTCTAGGTTGTCGCAGAGCGCTAGGCTGGGCTCCCTGTGTTATATAGCTTTTTCCCAGTAGCCATCTATTTTACACTGATAGTGTATATATGTCAATGCTACTTTCTCAATTCATCCTACCCTATCCTTCCCCTGTTGTGTCCACAGGTCTATTCTCTATGTCTGCATCTTCATTCCTTCCCTACAAACAGGTTCATGCAGCTCAATATCAGAAAAACAAACATTTCAATAATAATAAAAAAAAATTGGCAGAAGACTTAAACAGACATTTCTCCAAAGAAGACATACAGATGACCAATAAACACATGAAAAGATGATCAACATCACCCATTTTTAGAGAAATACAAATCAAAACTACAACGAGGTATCACCTCACATCAATCAGAATGGCCCTCATCAAAAAAATCTCCAAACAATAAATCTAGAGAGCGTGTGGAGAAAAGGGAATCCTTCTGCTCTGTTGGTGGGAATATAAACTAGACTCTGCTTTTGATGGAGCTTCTCATAATTGTTTTTAAAAGTTTTCTTTCTGGTGCATGTACCTCATGACTCTTGTGGACTTATTAATTTCATTTCGAAGGTAAGTTCAGTCAGTCAGCAACAAATATTTCCCCCAAAGTAAATTGTGACATTTTTTTTTCCTCAAAGAGTATGCCACAGCCATCTAATCATGCCATTCTAAATGCTTAATTATTGTTGCTGTTTTGAACTCATTCTGTGTGTTTGCCATGACCTTGCTGTCTATTGGGAGTAGACTTCTCTCAGTTTAGGTATTCAGATAAAATGCTTTCTAACACGGCTTTCCAAGAAACCAAAGGTTTGAGTGTTACAAAGTGAACACTTAGCCTGGTTTGAGCTACTTTTCAGTTAAGTTCACTTGCTCAGTCGTGTCTGACTCTTTGCGACCCAATAAACCACAGCACTCCAGGACTCCCTGTCCATCACCAACTCCCAGAGTCCATCCAAACCCATGTCCATTGAGTCAGCGATGCCATCAAACCATCTCATCCTCTGTCATCCCCTTCTCCTCCTGCCCTCAATCTTTCCAAGCATCCGGGTCTTTTCAAATGAGTCAGCTCTTCACATCATGTGGCCAAACTATTGGAGTTTCAGCCTCAGCATCAGTCCTTCCAATGAATACCCAGGACTGATCTCCTTTAGGATGGATTGGTTGAATCTCCTTGCAGTCCAAGGGACTATCAAGAGTCTTCTCCAACACCACAGTTCAAAAGCATCAATTCTTCAGTGCTCAGCTTTCTTTATAGTCCAACTCTCACATCCATACATGACCACTGGAAAAACCATAGCCTTGACTAGATGGACCTTTGTTGGCAAATAACGTCTCTGCTTTTTAATATGCTAACTAGATTGGTCATAACTTTCCTTCCAAGGAGTAAGTGTCTTTTAATTTCATGGCTGCACTCACCATCTGCAGTGATTTTGGAGCCCAAAAAATGTCTGGCACTGTTTCCAATGTTTCCCCATGTATTTGCCCTGAAGTGATGGGACTAGATGCCATGATCTTAGTTTTCTGAATGTTGAACTTTAAGCCAACTTTTTTCACTCTCCTCTTTACTTTCAACAAGAGGCTCTTTAGTTCTGCTTCACTTTCTGCCATAAGGGTGGTGTCATCTGCATATCTGAGGTTATTGATATTTCTTCCAGCAATCTTGATTCCAGCTTGTGCCTCCTCCAGCCCAGCGTTTCTCATAATGTACTCTGCATATAAGTTAAATAAGCCGGTGACAATATACAGCCTTGACATACTCCTTTTCCTATTTGGAACCAGTCTGTTATTCCATGTCCATTTCTAATTATTGCTTCCTGACCTGCATACAGATCTCTCAAGGGGCAGGTCAGGTGGTCTGGTATTCCCATCTCTTTCAGAATTTTCCACAGTTTATTGTGATCCACACAGTCAAAGGCTTTGGTATAGTCAATAAAGCAGAAAGAGATGTTTTTCTGGAATTCTCTTGCTTTTTCAATGATCCAGCAGATGTTGGCAATTTGATCTCTGGTTCCTCTGCCTTTTCTAAATTCAGCTTGAACATCTGGAAGTTCACAGTTCATATATTGCTGAAGCCTGGCCTGGAGGATTTTGAACATTACTTTACTAGTATGGGAGATGAGTGCAATTGTGCTGTAGTTTGAGCATTCTTTGGCTTTGCCTTTCTTTGGGATTGGAAAGAAAACTGATCTTTTCCAGTCCTGTGGCCACTGCTGAGTTTTCCCAATTTGCTGGCATATTGAGTGCAGCAGTTTCACAGCATCATCTTTCAGAATTTGAAATAGCTCCACCGGAATTCCTTCACCTCCACTAGCTTTGTTCATAGTGATGCTTTCTAAGGCCCACTTGACTTCACATTCCAGGATGTCTGGCTCTAGCTGAGTGTCAGTGATCACACCATCATGATTACTTGGGTCGTGAAGATCTTTTTTGTATAGTTCTTCCATGTATTCTCGCCACCTCTTCTTAATATCTTCTGCTTCTGCTAGGTCCATACAATTTCTATTCTTTATTGAGCCCATCTTTGCATGAAATGTTCCCTTGGTATCTCACATTTTCTTGAAGAGATCTCTAGTTTTTCTCATTCTATTGTTTTCCTCTATTTCTTTCATTGATCATCGAGGAAGGCTTTCTTATCACTCCTTGCTATTCTTTGGAACTCTGCATTCAAATGGGTATATCTTTCCTTTTCTCCTTTGCTTTTTGCTTCTCTTCTTTTCACAGCTATTTGTAAGGCCTCCTCAAACAGCCATTTTGCCTTTTTGCAGTTCTTTTTCTTGGGGATGGTCTTGATCCCTGTCTCCTGTACAATGTCATGAACCTCCATCCATAGTTCATCTGGTGCTCTGTCTATCAGATTTAGTCCCTTAAATCTACTTCTCACTTCCACTGTATAGTCATAAGGGAATTGATTTAGGTCATACCTGAATGGTCTAGTGGTTTTCCCCACTTTCTTCAATTTAAGTCTGAATTTGGCAATAAGGAGTTCATGATCTGAGCCACAGTCAGCTCCCATCTTATTTTTGCTGACTGTATAGAACTTCTCCATCTTTGACTTCAAAGAATATAATCAACCTGACTTCGGTGTTGACCATCTGGTGATGTCCATGTGTAGAGTCTTCTCTTGTGTTGTTGGAAGAGGGTGTTTGCTATGACCAGTGCGTTCCTTGGCGGAACTCTATTAGCCTTCACCCTGCTTCATTGTGTACTCCAAGGTCAAATTTGCCTGTTTCTTGGCTTCCTACTTTTGCATTCCAGTCCCCTATAATGAAAAGGACATCTTTTGGGGGTATTAGTTCTTGAAGGTCTTAATAGAACCATTCAACTTCAGCTTCTTCAGCATTACTGGTTGGGCTATAGACTTCGATTACCGTGATATTGAATGGTTTGCTTTGGAAATGAACAGAGATCATTCTGTTGTTTTCGAGATTGCATCCAAATGCTGCATTTCATACTCTTTTGTTGACTATGATGACTATTCCATTTCTTTTAAGGGATTCCTGCCCACAGTAGTAGATACAATGCTCATCTGAATTAAATTCACCCATTCTAGTCGATCTTAGTTCACTGATTTCTAGAATGTCGATGTTCACTCTTGCCATCTTCTTTTTTGACCTTGATTCATGGGCCTAGTATTCCAGTTTCCTATGCAATATTGCTTTAGAGCATCGAACATTGCTTCTATCACCAGTCCCATCCACAACTGGGTGTTATTTTGCTTTGGGTCCATCCCTTCATTCTTTCTGGAGTTATTTCTCCACTGATCTCCAATAGCATATTGGGCACCTACTGACCTGGGGAGTTCATCTTTCAGTGTCCTATCTTTTTGCCTTTTCATACTGTTCATGGGGTTCTCAAGGTAAGAATACTGAAGTGGTTTGCCATTCCCTTCTCCAGTGGACCACATTCTGTCAGACCTTTCCACCATGACTCGTCCATCTTGGTTGGCCCCTCACGGCATGGCTTAGTTTCACTGAGTTAGAGAAGGCTGTGGTCCATGTGATCAGATTGGCTAGTTGTCTGTGATTGTGGTTTCAGTCTGTCTGCCCTCTGATGCCCTCTCTCAGCGCCTACCATCTTACTTGGATTTCTCTTACCTTGGATGTGGGGTATGCCTTTATGGCTGCTCCAGCAAAGCGCAGCCCCTGCTACTTTTACTTTGTAGTAGATAATTGATGGATAGAATACAGTGATTTTCCACAATGCTCATTGACCCAAAATATACAAACAAGTGGAAATTGTTTATTTTCCTAATTGTACAGATTTTCTGCTAGCTCCAAAGGAAGATAAAACCCATTTTGTCAGCAAACACCATGACTGCAAAAAGTGGATTGGCACCTCTTATATCCTTCAAATAGCTGTCAGAATTCATGGACACCACAGCAATGTTGTGGAAAGCCTATCATAAGTTACAATATTCACATAGCTGCCAACCACCTATAACAAGTGCCAGACATCAATAACTGTCCACATTGTCAAAGGAAAGCAGCGAGGACAAGCACCAGTGATACTGCAACCAACATTGTAATAGCTAACCAACAGGACAATATTAATTCATGAACTTGGCAGACTTTGAAGCTAGCCAGAGATGGAAAAACCAAAACAAAAAAACCCACGACAATAGAATGAATTCAATCAGACCATCCAGGCTGGTTAAGGCCCATGGAGTAATCAGAGGCCAGCCAAAACCCCAAATTACCCATTCAGGCCCTTAGGAGAAGGGGACTGCAGAGGCTGTGGTTCAAAGGTGGTGCTTTTTTGTCTGCTACAGATTTTCACAGGCTCTTTTTTCATCCATTGGGGGTGGGAAAAAAGACCCTTAGCATCCTTTCTCCTGGTAAGAGACAATTAGAAGATCCTGCTAGAGATTTGAGGAACTTAAGAGTTTCCTATCCCCAACCCCCTCAACTACATTTGAAAAGATTGAGACCCAGGGAAGCTAACTAATTGCTCAAAGTCATACTGCCAGTTCTTGGGAATGTCTGAGACTAGAAGATAGATTTGCTGTACTAGATCCTGTACATTAGTCTTTCCAGGCTTCCTGTCTACTCTCCTTTGATTTTGTAAGAGCAAGAATCCTTTTCTCCTTGTTAGCTGGCATCCTAAGAATTGAGAAGAACTGAAGATGGGAATGGCAAAATGATAGAAATCCCAGATGGAGAAACGTATTGTCATTCTCCCGGGACTTATTTTTACAGTGAGTGGTCTTGTCACTCATTAAACCTAGATTCGTTGACTTCACAAATGTATAGTTTATATTTTCTACACTATTTCCAAGATCCAGAGTCTGCATTGTTTTTGTGTTAGCATGCTTAACTCCAGGCAAACACTGAAAGTTCCTATGAATGCCTAAATCACATCCAGAAAGTATCCTCAGATCTAGGAAAATGTAAGTCATTTAAAGGACTTGTTCATACTTGCTGTTGTTGTTAAGTCACTAAGTTGTGTCCTACTCTTTTGTGATGACATGGACTGTAGCCTGACAGGCTCCTCTGGGCATGGGACCTCCCAGGCAAGCATACTGAAGTGGGTTGTCATTTCCTTCTCTAAGGTATTTTCCCTACCCAGGGATCAAACTCACATCTCCTGCATTGGCAGGTGGATTCTTTACCACTAAGCCATCAGAGAAGCCTGTTTATATTTAGACTGTGTTAAAGTATAGAAATTTCCTCTTTGTGTTTCCACCAAACCTAAGTAGCATCCTGTTCCCAGAGAGGTTAGGTTCGCAGAGTGCTCACTTACTGCTAAAAATGAACTTGTTTTATAAACAACAGTTTTTTCTTACAAATGCTGGTTTTGTGGGTAGCTGTGGAATTGTGCTAGAAAGCTCTGGATTTTGAGTTACAGGAACTGAGAGATTTTAAGACTCTGATTGGCTACTTATTAGCAAATACTGTGTGCTTAAGATGGCTATGATTAGGATTAAATGGAAAAATATAGGTACATGCATTGTATAAACTATAGCACATTGTACAAATGTAAGAGCTTATGATTTGGCTCACAATCTAATAGGTATTTGCATTTACTATGTTGAAATAATTTATATTTATATAAAATATTTTCTATATGATTGATAGAGATTATGTCCAGATTGGAGATGTTTATTGATAAGCTTCCTATTTAATCTTTGTGACCTATTTATTTTAACAAGACAGTTTACTTTATAGCTGACTTGAAATTTGCCTCAAATATTCAATTGACAGGGACTACAGCTATCAGACCCACTGTTTATGGTGCAAAAATCAAACTAAACATTTATAAAAATTTCCACAGAAGATTCCAGCTAATGAAAGCACCATTTGTGGTGTACTAAAACATGCGCACACATAGGTATTGCCCCATTTATCAGACATGAGAGCTAATTACCTCATACACCACTATATCTCTTCCACTCTCTGCATTTCAATTCCCAATATTAACACATAGGTGGTCAAGCTGACCATCGAATAGCCTGCATGAGCATGAATGCATTAAATAATTTAATGTTGGAAGAGTTTATTAAACGGCCACATTCTAATCAGCATGCGTACCTGCCTTCATTAATTTTGCACTGGTCCATGGTGTGTCTCCACAGCCAACATGGAGAGCACTAATGTTAATAGGGGCTCTTAACAAACAGGACCAGTTAATCAAGGAAAATTTACTATTAACCACATGACCATGCATACGGCAATCTAATTACAATCTGATTTAACCCTCACCCTGCCACACCCATTTAAACATCTTTCATATTATTTGTCAATGAAACTGCACAAAATAAGGCATCATTATTTCATTAGAGTAAGAGAGATATTTGCATTCACACATAATTGTGAACATGAGAGGTTTTCTGATTGCCACAGTCCCATGTTGAAGCTATTCAGTTTTGTTAAAGATCACTATGAAGAGAGTCCTGGTCCTGGCTCCTAAATATTTTTAATTCTCTGAAAATAATTGATTACAAAGAGAGAGTTTCTCTGAATGAACATCCATAGTCTGAAC
This sequence comes from Odocoileus virginianus, assembly GCF_023699985.2. NCBI lineage: Eukaryota > Metazoa > Chordata > Mammalia > Artiodactyla > Cervidae > Odocoileus > Odocoileus virginianus. The sequence continues at coordinate 38,754,076 of NC_069678.1, forward strand.
TGGTTCAGGAGAAATAGAGAATTTGGGAAGTTTCAGTTTATTGCTATGTGAATGTTATAATATAATGTAGGTTATTTTGTTTGACTTTAACAACGAATCTGAGATATTCACACTAAGCCTGATCATACTAGAAGCCCATCATTTAACCAAATTTGTCTACGTCAATACCAGTGAACTGGAGAGATACCATGGCTGTCTGCTTTGATGGAATATATAAAAAGGAAAAGAAATTGTGACCAGTGATTTTTTTGGTTCATTTGTTTTGTTTTACTTCTTCACTTTGTCATGGTTTCTGTTTTATCCCTTTGGGTCACACAAGTTTGTGTGTATTTACAGTCAATTTCTGGTTTAGTGATTATGCCATTTTCAGTGAAGAGGTATGACTTCTGAAACAGGGTAAGAAAGAAAGCTTTGAGAGTTTAGAAATCTCAGTGCTGATATTTATGAAATATCAAAGAAAGAAGTTACAACGCCTTTGTCAGTTTTGGCCTTATGACCCTCTTTCTCCTTGAAATATTAGCCCACACTGAAGGAACTAAGGAAATATCCCAGCAGTTGGCAAAACTTTCAATTTGATAACTGAAAAGACTTTTAAAATACTTTCTTGAAAATCTGTACCCTGTTTTAGACATTTCTTCCTTAAGAATTGATAAAGCCTCTTTCCCTATATTTTATTTTAGGTCAAATTATCCTGCTTTGATGATACAAGCAATCCAATGTGGGTCAGCTATGAGATCAGATGAACTATATTTTTATATAGTGTAGGTTTGGTCAGAAGAAACCATTTTATTCTGTATCATAAGATGGTAGTTCTATATCTATATTACATTTTCTTCTTGTGACTCATAGATTTGTAAGTGATTTTTACAGCCATCCTTTTGATAAAGCAGCAATTATATCTAGATTTTATTGCTACATTATATGGTGGTCTTACCTGTTGGAATATCAACACTATCAAATGCAGAGTTGATTTGGATAGCATTGTATTTACAGTGAATGGCCCACAAGGAACCTCCAACTAATATCTCCACTAGGAGCCTTGGAGGAACATTTAAAGAGTGATGTGATATATAAACTTCAATGTACACAATTTACCACTAATCTGCTCGCTCCTAGAGATAATGTAAATTCTCCAAAGCCAAGCCCAGTGTCAAGTAGACCAGGGTTAGAGCTGGCAGAAATGGCTGTCTATGCTGCAGACCACTAGAAGGAAATATGAGAGGGATACTCAAGGACACATGTCACTCTCTTTTAGGGCTCCAATTTAAAAAAAAAAGGGGGGGGAACAATATTTGTTTTCTCTGTTACAGTTTCTAAGAATTTATAGAGTAATAGCATATTCAAAGCAAGAAAAAAATTTGAATTTAGCCAAGAATAAAATATTTTCCCACTTGAATGGTGCAGTGTTTTCAGAAATGGTTCACAAACTGTATAAATAGCTTTGTTTAGGATACTGATATTTTATATGTAGGATACCTTTGCTTTGTTTCACTTATGTGTTGTCATTTTGATGTTTTGATGAAGTTTTGTCTGTGTGTATGGTTGTCTAAAGAAGCCGTGAGGTTTAGTGGAGAAATGTTCAAGGATTGGGAGCTTTGGATTGTGTTTCTAGCTCTGCTCAGTTCCCTCATTTGTAGAGAGGGAGTGTTAGATTAGCTAATTTCTAAGGACATTTGAACATGTTGGTTTTAAGTATATGGGGTAATAGAATCTAAGAGACAATATAGGACATCAGATTCCCTTAAAACTTTCAGGAACCATACCTGGACAGTCAGGGGGATGTTAAATGATGACTTTCCTTCCTTTCTTTTTTAAAAATTTCATGTTAAAAGTAAGTGCACCCAATTCCAAGTCCTTTACTTTATTCCTTTATTTTACTCCTTGTAAAATGGTACAAATTCCTAACTGAGGGCTGATAATGCAACAGTACTATGCATGACTCATAAATATAATTTAATATGGAAATGCCAGATGATAATCCCATATAAAGTCTTGTTCATCAAAGGACTTAACCTTCAGGTCATGATGTTGCTTTGATTATTTCACACATTATTTACATAGGGAAGATCCAAAAGACACATTTGACATACAATTTGAGAGAGAAAGCTCAGATGTGGTTAATTCTGAAAATATGAAAGGATAGAAATGTAAAATTGGCTAAACAGTAACACACAGAGACTATATATACACATATGTACACGTACACATATATGTATGATTGAACATGACACTGAACTTCCAATGTCATGTAAGTGGAACAAATATGAGCAAAATGAATAAAGAGCATTTACTCTTTATTCAGTAGTTTTGTCTAGATTCACAGAAAGTGTGCAGCAGCTGACTGCACAGCACAAGGGGGTGGACCATTTCTTTAGTAATCCCAGCCAGCTGGAGCCAGGAGCCAGGAAAGGAGAGAGTGTGGAATGGGGAGGTCATGTGGTGAGCTTGACGCAAGGTTTATAGCCTTAGCTGCCATCCAAGGAGGGTGAGTCCCAGCAGGAAAACACCAAGAGTGCCCACTTGTGAGTGTGCACGTGTACCCATTAAGTGCATGTGCAGATGTGCACAGGTACACGAGTCAGCTAAATCAGGAATTGGAGTTTTCCCAGGGGAAGGCAACCTGGAAGAATGAAGGAATACAATGGAAGAGATCTTTGATCTGCTTCATCTATGTGTATTTACTATGTTAGCCCAACATGCCAACATGGCAATTATTTTGAGACATAGATAAGAAAAAGGAGATTGTGTGAAAAAGAAATTAAAATGGAAAGGGAAACCTTGAAGCCCAGAAATGCAAGCTAAAACAAAACAAAACAAAAACACTTTCCATTTCCTTTAGTTATTTTTCCTGTATCTTCTCTTTCTTTCTCAGTCACATCAACTTACTATGATCTTTCCCTGGGTAACAGATAAATAGTTTCAGGTGGAGCTGAGACTCATCCTTGGTTTATACTTTCTTAGGGTAATAGAACATCCAGTACCAAGTACCTAGTCCAACAATTGTCCATTTGCTCAGACATTCCTGGTCCCCAACAGGAGATGAGCTGTAATGTGAAATTCACTTTGCAAGGGACAAACTTTAACAATTTATACTGCAAAACTCCTATAAAGATCCAACAAACAATATTTTCCATTGTACTCGCGTTTCTACCATTGAGAGAACCAAGGTCAGAGCACATATTCATTTGAGATGGAACTGAGCATTTTGCTCAGAAAATTGGCTCCAAAATACCACAAAGAAAGTCGTAGAATGGATTTTAATAAATGCAGTATTACATACCAAAATTATGTGATATTATGCCAACTTAATTAAACGTTAAATTTAGTATTCATTAAAACTTCACTGCATTTGAAAACAATTTGTGGGTTTAGATTTTCTCACTTTGTGAAATTTTCAACTGTGCGTGGTAATTGCTGAGAGTTCAGAACAAGATGTGAATTAAGTCACACTTACTAGTAGCCAAATGATTTCAAAAGCAAATTTACATGTATTTTTTGAAAAAAATCATACCAATATTAGGTTAAATGTGGATCCTGGGTATATTTTTAGTAAGTGTTGATGTATGATGGGGAGACGGGCAAGACTTCCAAATGTAAGAGGGCTTAAGGCCCGTGAAGTCTGAGAAAGAATCTGGTTAAAGAGTCAGTTGTTTTAAAGTGACTTTATAGAAGACACTAGTGTTTTAACGGATTATTTCTAGAATTGTCTGAAGGTGACCAAGCTGCATCCTTTATTCTTAAGCACTCTCAATTGAAGGGCATCCAGCTAGTCTTGGATATCTGCGGGGATGGCAGATGATTATATGAAACCTTTGCAGCAGGAAGGCTCTCCCTGCTGGCTTGATACAGCTCATGGACACCCAGCACTGCCTGGAACAGGTTGTTAACTATAATGATACCCTAGATGTAGGCTCTCTTTGACTTTCTAGGCTCTTCGCATGAGCTCTCGTAACCTTGCTCTATTTCGCATAAAGACGTATGGGCCAAATTTGTCTTGTACACGGCTCAGCATGTCTTGAAGGAAGAGTTTTTCTCTCAAGATATCCCTGGGCTTGGGATGTCTGTCCCATTAAGAAGACTTTCCCCAAATCAACATTATGTGGTTTCTTGGAGAAACTCCTCTCCTGACAAGTTTTTCCTTTCTATTTGGGTTTCTGTCTTCACCTTAATAATCTAGGATAAATGAAAGTGTTGGGTAATGTTTATTTACATCAGACTAGCAAAAAAAATCGGAAGGACTGATGCTGAAGCTGAAACTGCAATACTGTGGCCACCTCTTGCAAAGAGTTGACTCATTGGAAAAGACCCTGATGCTGGGAGGGATTGGGGACAGGAGGAGAAGGGGACAACAGAGGATGAGATGGCTGGATGGTATCACCGACTCTCTGGACATGAGTTTGAGTAAACTACGGGAGTTGGTGATGGACAGGGAGGCCTAGTGTGCTGTGATTCATGGGGTCGCAAAGAGTTGGACACTACTGAGAGACTGAACTGAGCAAAGAGAAAGAAAGCAATTGTCCTGAGCCACAAGAATAGTCTCCACCTTGACCTTGAGACAGAAGGTTAAGTAAGGCTGGTATTCTTTTTAATGCTTGCTTTGAGCAAGCACACAATTGGCTTTATCATAAATGGCCTTCCCTAAGTGGAGTTATGTGCTGGGCTGGAACTTTTTTCTCAGTTGTACAGAGTGGGTCATTGTAATTCACACGACCGCTTTTTAGAAGGATACAACACTACTTCTTCTTTCTCCTCTTACCCTCTTCTTTCCCCTGGCTCCTATCTCCTCTCTCCATCCTTGCCTTCTACTTTGACTATCTTTTGAGCAAACGTCTAATTGAAATCTATATCTTTCTCTCTCTTAGGTCTACTTTCCTCTAGAAAAGACTCATTCTTAGAAAAATCATGATAGTTTGACAAGCTGAGGGCAATTACTTAATCAATACCAGTCAGAATGAGAAGCCCATGATGGATGCCCCTTTGAATTGAAAGAAAAGCAGCAGACACATATTAAATTAGGCTCATCTCATTTGGCCCATCACCAGAAGATCCTGAAGCAAGGTAATTTGGCCTTTAAAAAATCAAGAGACTGTCTGTATCACCCCAGTACGAAGAAAGGTCTCAGACAGGGCAATTAGAGAATTTCAACAATTGCTGGCTTTTCAAGAAAGAATTTTTTCTAAGTCTTTCAGAGCTAAAACTAGAAATTAAAGAAAATTAGTAAACCCATTTCCTCAGTTCCTATAGGCTCGGTGGTGATATTCCATGAGCCAAAGTGGGAACAGGAAAGAATGAAAAGAAATCATTGTTACCCTTCAGATACCATAATTCTTAACCTACCCTTTTCAACTTGGCAGGTTAATAAACGTTTTAATTATACTTTTAGCTTGATACTTCTTCTAAAGCCAAACAGTAAATCTCTTTAGATTGTGTTGTCATTGGCCGTTAACATCGCTAACAAGGCAATAGATCTCAGGTATTTAGCCATCATTACTTCTCTTTGGCTCAAATCATCAGAATCAACAACAGCACACTCAGAGGAACTAATACACACTTGAATCTAAACATCACTATGAAAAGGTGACCTCTACCCAATGACAATGCACATTTTAAAATGATTGTACAGTTACAGAAATGAACTGTGATTTAAATGTTTATTTAAATCACATCTTACAGTATTTTTCTCAGCTATTTCCTCTTCATCTAATTCAAAGATCAGTGACCCTGATAAGTCATAAGCAAAAGACACCAGGGTTAAACATTTTGTGGACCTGGCATGGGACACTCTGCTTAAAGAAATCCAGAGAGTTGCTTCAGTTCAGTTCAGTTCAGTTGCTCAGTCATGTCCAACTCTTGTGACCCCATGAATCGCAGCACGCCAGGCCTCCCTGTCCATCACAAACTCCTGGAGTTTACTCAAACTCATGCCCATCGAGTCAGTGATGCCATCCAGCCATCTCATCCTCTGTCATCCCCTTCTCCTCCTGCCCCCAATCCCTCCCAGCATCAGGGTCTTTTCCAATGAGTCAACTCTTCGCATGAGGTGGCCAAAGTATTGGAGTTTCAGCTTCAGCAACAGTCCTTCCAATGAACACCCAGGACTGATCTCCTTCAGGATGGACTGGTTGGATCTCCTTGCAGTCCAAGGGACTCTCAAGAGTCTTCTCCAACACCATAGTTCAAAAGCATCAATTCTTCGGCACTCAACTTTCTTCACAGTCCAACTCTCACATCCATACATGACCACTGGAAAAACCATAGCCTTGACTAGATGGCCCTTTGTTGGCAAAGTAATGTCTCTGCTTTTTAATATGCTATCTAGGTTGGTCATAACTTTCCTTCCAAGGAGTAAGCGTCCTTTAATTTCATGGCTGCACTCACCATCTGCAGTGATTTTGGAGCCCCCAAAAATAAAGTCTGACACTGTTTCCACTGTCTCCCCAACTATTTCCCATGAGGTGAAGGGACCAGATGCCATGATCTTAGTTTCCTGAATGTTGAGCTTTAAGCCAACTTTTTCACTCTCCTCTTTCACTTTCATCAAGAGATTTTTTAGTTACTCTTCACTTTCTGCCATAAGGGTGGTGTCATCTTCATATCTGAGGTTATTGATATTTCTCCCAGCAATCTTAATTCCAGCTTGTGCTTCTTGCTTAGGAGGTTGTCTTTTTATTTAGTGTCCTCAAACTTCAGATGCATAAAAGCAACCTAGACAGCATAATACAGTATGCTTGGGAAGGATCCAGTTATCTGCATTTTCCTAAGTGTCCCCAAGTGATACTCTGCTGGTGGTCCATGGACCACATGTTAAGAAATAGTATATCTCATTCTCTTTTCTGTTAGCCTTCTGGTGTTGTGGGAAGTACACCAGGTTAAGATGATGAGAATCAATCACTTTTTGCACAGGCTACCATGGAAATGGAGTGAGGCTCATTCAGTCTAATAACACAGTCCAAGGCTTTGATGTTCTGTCACTTGCCTGTGAAGAACTGCCACTTTTCCTCCTCCAGCTGGCATCTCTTTGTTTTTCAGGTCATTCTGTTGAAATGCATTCTATTTGCACGAGTGTTCTATGGAAAATGATGAGTTTTTATTTCATCTTTCACCAACAAATATGTGTTCTTTCCTTTTTACTCATGGCAGCAGGTTTTCAGTTCCTTCCTAAGTAGAGGGGAACTCCCTTGCCAGGAAGAAGATAAATTTGTAAACTAATTCATTTCAGTCAGAGTTATAGTCGAGGACTTCAACGTCATCACCTCTTCTGCCTTTTGCTCACTCAAACCAACCACTCTGTCTCCCTTTTTCTCAAACAGGTTAGGCCCACTCCCTCTTTAGGGCATTTATCCTAGCTGTTTTCTCTGTTTGGGATTCTTTCCTTCCAGATGTCCAGTCTAAGTCTTTGCTAAAATCCCACCTTCTCCCTAAGGATCTCCTTACCACCATATTAACACTGAAATCCAACCTCTGCCTCTCTACTCTTGATCCATCCACCAAGAAGAGGATCTCTCTCTCTCTCTCTGTCTCTGTCTCTCTCTCTCTCTCTCTATTTATATACACACACACACACACATATATATATATATATATATATATATATATATATATATATTTCCCGTATAACTTATCTCCTTATAATGTATTATTGAATTCACTTAAAAATAGTGTTGTTATTTTCTCTTACCCACAGGTTATAAACTCCACAAAGGTTGGAATTTTATTTTTTAGGTTGGTGCATAACAGATAAATCAAACTCTGATCCACAATAAGTGCTTCATCATAAATAAATAAATAAATCTTTGTTGGATGAAAGACTAGATGTTTAATTACTTATGATAGTTTCCTCTTCACCAGCATATGCATCAAAATCTAAGAAAAGCTGGAGGAGACAAAAGTTAAGTAGGATGTAAATCCCATATTATTTAGATTTATCTAAATTCATGTACAATTCAGAAACTATATTTGAATAGTAGGTATTCTAGGGGGTCTTAAATTACTCTATAGAGATTATTCACTTCTCAGCCTATTCCTCCAGCTCTTTCAAACTCTTTACCATGAATACTGATTACTGCTATATTGAGGGCAGAGTACTTAGAGAAAGTAGAGAAACTGTAGGGGAAAAGTTGAATGCATGGGAGCTGTAATTAGCATTATCCAAATGGTATTAAAATCTTGTTAGGGACTTAATGCTATCTTGGCATTTTGTATACATATCTGTTGGAACTTATTTGCCAGATTTATAGGAATAGCTGCCTTGGTGGAGAATTTGTGACACAGGATGCTATGTTTCACAAACGTTATCTACCAACTTCTTCAAAAGAGTCCTAGTAAGTATGGTATTAGATTCATTGGCTTGCAAACTGCAGGGAATCCAACTCAAACTGTTTTAAAAAAAAATGGAGTTTATACTCTTTCATACTTATTCATGTATCTAGAAAAACAAGATGGAATTCCTGGTAGCTCAGTGGTAAAATAATCTGCCTGCATGAGGGAGACATGGGTTCAGTCCTTGGGTGGGGAAGATTCTCTGGAGAAGGAAATGGCAACCCACTACAGTATCCATGAACAGAGAGCCTGGCAGTCCATGGGGTTGCAAGAGTCAGTCATGACTTAGAGACTAACTCACAACCACAAAGTCAAGAGAAAAAAAGGTATTGCTATCAATTACTTGAACATTTAAAATAACATAAGCAAAATAAAAATAGAATTTTAGCCATCTTAACTTTTTAAAATCACATAAGCAGAGCAATTATTTAAATTTATATTTAGATACTTCTATGCCCTGACCAGCAATGCTGAAGAAACTGAAGTTGAATGGTTCTCTGAAGACCTACAAGACATTCTAGAACTAACATCCAAAAAAAGATGTCCTATTCATTATAGGGGACTGGAATGCAAAACTAGGAAGTCAGGAAACACTTGGAGTAACAGGCAAATTTGGCCTTGGAGCACAGAATGAAGCAGGGCAAAGTCTAACAGAGTTTTGCCAAGGGATTACACTGGTCATAGCAAACACTCTCATCCAACAACACAAGAGAAGACTCTACACATGGACATCACCAGATAGTCAATTCCAAAATCAAATTGATTATGTTCTTTTCAGCCAAAGATGGAGAAGCTCTATACAGTAATCAAAAATAAGACCAGGAGCTGACTGTGGCTCAGACCATGAACTACTTATTGCCAAATTCAGACTTAAATTGAAGAAAGTAGGGAAAACCACTGGACCATTCAGGTATGACAAAAATTAAATCTCTTATGATTATATGGTGAAAGAAAGTGAAAGGGCAGTCACTCAGTCATGCCCGACTCTTTGCGACCTCATGAACTGTAGCCTACCAGGCTCCTCCCTTCATGGGATTTTCCAGTCAAGAATACTGGAGTGGGTTGCCATTTCCTTCTCCAGGAGATCTTCCCAACCCAGGATTTGAACCCAGGTCTCCCACACTGTAGACAGAGGCTTTACCATCTAAGCCACCAGGGAAGTCCGCAAATTCTATGATTATACAGTAGAAGTGAGAAATAGATTCAAGGGATTAGATCTGATAGAGGGGGTGCCTGAAGAACTATGAGTGGGAGTTTGTGGCACTGTACAAGAAGCAGTGATCAAGACCATCCCCAAGAAAAAGAAATGCAAAAAGGCAAATGGTTGTCTGAGGAAGCCTTGCAAATAGCTGAGAAAAGAAAAGACGTGAAAGGCAAATGAGAAAAGGAAAGATATACCCATTTGAATGCAGAGTTCCAAGGAATAGCAAGGAGAGATGAGAAAGCTTTCCTCAGTGATCAGTGCAAAGGAATAGAGGAAAACAATAGAATGGGAAAGACTAGAGATCTCTTCAAGAAAATTTGAGATACCAAGGGAATATTTCATGCAAAGATGGGCACAATAAAGGACAGAAATTGTATGGACCTAACAGAAGCAAAAGATATTCAGAAGAAGTGGCAAGAATACACAGAAGAACTATACAAAAAAAATCTTCATGACCCATATAACCACATTGGTGTAATCACTCACCTAGAGCCAGACATCCTGGAATGTGAAGTCAAGTGGGCTTTAGGAACATCACTATGAACAAAGCTAGTGGAGGTGATGGAGTTCCAGTTGAGTTATTTCAAACCCTAAAAGATGATGCTGTGAAAGTGCTGCACTCAATATGCCAGCAAATTGGGAAAACTCAGCAGTGGCCACAGGACTGGAAAAGGTCAGTTGTCATTCCAATCCCAAAGAAAGACAATGCCAAAGAATGCTCAAACTACCACACAATTGCACTCACCTCACACACTAGTAAAGTAATGCTCAAAATTCTCCAACCAAGGCTTCAACAGTTTGTGAACTGTGAACTTCCAGATGTCCAAACTGAATTTAGAAAAGGTAGAGGAACCAGAGATCAAATTGCCAACATCCGTTGGATCATCAAAAAAGCAAGAGAGATGCAGAAAAACATCTACTTCTGCTTTATTGACTATGCCAAATGCTTTGACAGTGTGGATCACAATAAACTGTGGAATATTCTTAAAGAGATGGGAATAGCAGACCATCCAATCTGCATCATGAGAAATCTGTATGCAGGTCAGGAAACAACAGTTAGAACTGGACATCAAACAACAGACTGGTTCCAAATTGGGAATGGAGTACGTCAAGGCTGTATATTGTCACCCTGCTTATTTAACTTATATGCAGAGTACATCGTGAGAAAGCCTAGGCTGGAGGAAGCACAAGCTGGAATCAAGATTGCCGGGAGAAATATCAATAACCTCAGATATGCAGATGACACCACCATTATGGCAGAAAATGAAGAACTAAAGAGCCTCTTGATGAAAGTGAAAGAGGAGAGCGAAAAAGTTGGCTTAAAACTCAACATTCAGAAAACTAAGATCATGACATCCGGTCCCATCACTTCATGGCAAATAGATGGGGAAACAGTGGAAACAGTGGCTGACTTTATTTTGGGGCGCTCCAAAATCACTGCAATGGGACTGCATCCATGAAATTAAAAGACACTTTCTCCTTGGGAGGAAAGTTGTGACCAATCTAGACATCAAATTAAAAAGCAGAGACATTACTTTGCCATCAAAGGTCCATCTAGTCAAAGCTATGAGATTTGGACTGTGAGAAGCTGAGTGCCAAAAATTAATGCTTTCGAACTGTGGTGTTGGAGAAGACTCTTGGGAGTCCCTTGGACTGCAAGGAGATCTAAGCAGTCCATCCTAAAGGAAATAAATCCTGAATATTCATTGGAAACACTGATGATGAAGCTGAAGCTCCAATACTTTGGCTACCTGATGCAAAGAACTGATTCATTTGAGATGACCCTGATGCTGGGAAAGATTGAAGGCACGAGGAGAAGGGGATCACAGAGGATGAGATGGTTTGATGGCATCACTGACTCAATGGACATGAGTTTGAATAAACTCAAGGAGTTGTTGATAGACAGGGAGGCTTGGCATGCTGCAGTCATGGGGTCCCAAAGAGTTGTACAGAACTGAGCGACTGAACTGACTAAACTTAGATACTTCAATTAATTTCTTAGCCTTGCTTATCTTAACACCTCTCAAAAATCACTGTGGACAGTGACTGCAGCCATGAAATTAAAAGACACTTGTTTCTGGGAATAAAAGCAGTGATAAACCTAGACAGTGTAATAAAAAGCAGAGATATCACTTTGCCGACAAAGATCTGTATGGTCAAAACTATGGTTTTTCCAGTAATCGTGTATGGATGTGAGAGTTGGACCATAAAGAAGGCTGAGTACTGAAGAAGTGATGCTTTTGAACTGTGGTATTGAAAAAGACTCTTGAGAGTCCCTTGGACAGCAAGGAGATCAAACTAGTCAATCCTAAAGGAAATCAGTCCTGAATATATCATTGGAAGGACTGATGTGAACCTGAAGCTCCAATACTTTGGCCATCTGATGCGAAGAGCCAACTCATTGGAAAAGACCCTGATGCTGGGAAAGATTGGCAGCAAGAGGAGAAGGGGATGACAGAGGATGAGTTGGTTGGATAACATCACTGACTCAACAGACAGGAGTCTGAGCAAAATCCAGGTGATAGTGAAGGACAGTGAAGTCTGATGTGCAGTAGTCCATGGGATTGCAAAGAGTCAGACATAATTTAGTAACTGAACAACAGGAAATCTTAACACTATGTTACAGCCATGGGGTGGGTAATTTTGTGTGTCAGTTTGACTTAATCTCAGGTTGTCTTGATTAAACCTCATTCTGGATGTGTCTATAACAGTGTTCAGGATGAACTGAACATTTCAACTGGTAGACTGTGTAAAGTGATTGTTCTCCTAGTGTGAGTGGGCCTCATCCAACCTTATGGAAGCTTGAGATTCTATCTCTCTGCCTGTTTTTAAGCTGGAGCATTAATCTTCTTCTGCCATTGGACTAGAAATACACTACTGGCTGAATTTCTCAGCCTTCATGATCACATGAGTATCTCTGTCTGTCTATCTCTCTGTATATATGCATATAAACCATTGTATTGTTTCTGTTACCATGGTGAATCCTAATACAAGATGTTCTTTTCAGAAGAATATATTTTTTTCAATATGATCTCTTTATTTTTGCTATCATAAGTGCCTTGCAATGTTCTCTGAAGTTGTGGTCTAAGGTTAATAAACTTGAAATCTTTGACATCCTCAATTAATTTTTCTGTCATTCTACAATATTTTGAAATGAGAAAAATGTTTTCTCTATAAATGTTAAGGTATCAGGTAACTTCAGATCTTATTCTGCAAAATGAAGAATCTTCTCAAATTTACTTTTTTTATATGGAAATATGTAAGTAGTTCAGGACAAATATTTTCACAATTACTATATTTTTGTCTCTGTTCTTTGACAAATATTTTTGCAATATTTGACAACTCCAAACAAGTTTTCTATTCCTGATTTTTGAATGTTTTGCCAGCTATAGATGCTGTAAAATCATAAAACTTCTTAATTTCATCCAATTTCAGTATATAACACAGATTTATCCAATTAATAGGAAATTTATTGTAAGATTCATCCCACAAACTGAGCTATTCCCAAGCACAGTAATAAGATTTTTATCTTATAACATATCACAATTATACAAATTTTATCATCTTATTTGTCCTTTATGTTTGCTCCTGCAATTTATTAAAAATTCAAAAGGTTATTGATACTCTATTAGTGTAGCAATTTGATTAAATATTTTCAACTGCTTTTGCACAAAACACAACTAAATTTGGGATCATTTATAAAAACATACAGTATCTCTATGAAACAAGAAGGTTGCTTTAAAAAGCAGTTCTTCAAAAGTGCACATGTATCTAAAACCCATTTAATATAAGTAATGAAGAGACAAAGCTTATATTGCCATATAAAACTGTTTTTTTTAATTCAACATCAGTGTTGTCAAATTTTGTTGTTTAGCTACTCTTTGTGTGTGTGCACACACAACTACAGCTTCTATTTTCCTTGGTGGACTATCTCAACTTATTTGAACACAATTACAAACTATGTGTACATCAAAATCAATCCCTAGTATATATCTGCTTCATAGGCTTTAAAAACAAATGTGGTATATTTGATTTACAATGTTGTGTCAACCTCTGCTGTAAGCAAAGTGACTCAGTTTTACACATATATCTTGGGCTTCCCTGATAGCTCAGTTGGTAAAGAATCTGCCAGCAGTGCAGGAGACCCTGGTTTGATTCCTGGGTCAGGAAGATCCACTGGAGAAGGGATAGGCTACCCCCTCCAATATTCTTGGGCTTCCCTTGTGGCTCAGCTGGTAAAGAATCCATCTGCAATACAGGAGACCCTGGTTTGCTCCCTGGGTTGGGAAGATCCTCTGGAGAAGGGAAAGGCTACCCAATCCAGTATTCTGGCCTGGAGAATTCTATGGACTACAGTCTATGGGGTTGGCAAAGACCCAGACATGATGGAGTGACTCTCACTTCACTTTCACATTCTTTTTAAAATATTCTTTTCTATTATTGTTTATCCCAGGAGATTGAATATAGTTCCCTGTGCTATATAGTAAGACCTTGTTGTTTATCCATTCTAAATGTAATAGTTTGCATCTACCAACTCCAAATTCCCAGTCCATCTCTCTCCTTCCCCCCGTCTCCCTTGGCAACCACAAATCTGATCTCTATGTCTGTATGTCTGTGAGTCTATTTCTGTTTTATAGATAGGTGCATTTGTGCCATAGTTTACATACCACATATAAGTAGTATCATACGGTATTTGTCTTTCTTTTTCTGACTTAACTTCATTTAATATGATGATTTCTAATTTCATCCATGCTGCTGCATATGGCATTACTTTGTTCATTTTTATGGCTGGATATTATTCCATTGTATATATGTACTACATCTTCTTTATCCATTTATCTGTCGATGGACATTTAGGTTTTTTCCATATGTCGGCTATTGTGAATAGTGATGCTATGAACATAAGAGTGCAAATAGTTTTTGAATTATAGTTTTGTCTGGTTATGTGCCCAGGAGTGGGATTGCTGGATAATATGGTAATTCTGTTTTTTCAAACACTTCTTAGTTCAGTGATAACTCTGTTTTTACCATACTAATGTATTTTTAAAATTTTATTTTTGTTATCAAACAAAACAATTGTGACTTCAAGGTTTTACTTTTAAATTTAGCATTATTTAATGCTATATGTTAAATCTAGCATTCAGCACCTGCAAATATTTTATCTTTAACATTATTAACTTCCAAAGCCTTACTTAGATTTAAGGTATGGTATGAAAAATTGTAGCCACCATTAAAATTAACTTATTTTCTTTCTGAAGCATCTAATGTTTCTGCTAGGAAACTGGTATTACTTTTTCTGCTAATGAACTCAACATGTTAACAGCTATTGCTTCACTTTTTATTCATTCAAAATAAAACATAAATTGAAAATAAAGACAATTAATTTAAGACTATAATCCTTTGATCTAAATGAAAAGTCTTAGCTCTTAGAGTGATTTGTAAAACATACATTCTGCAGCTGCATCATTTAAATTGCCTTTTTTTCAGTCCAGATTTTGAAACAATCACTAACTTTTGAAATACTTACTAATGTTACATCAGCAGATTTTTATCTTCCAGTTTTCGTGTTGGTGATATAATTTATGGCTTCCAGAGTAAGCAGTAAACATTGATAAGCATTATGAGAAAATTAAGCATTAAAGTCAACAAGAGAAATTTTTAAAATAGCACTTTCACTTTCTTTAACATACATTTTGAGCTCATTGCTATTGAAATGCTGTATTTCAAAAATTGATAAACTTTGCCAAAAATTAAATAGTAAAGCAATAGCAAAATCTCTATACTAAGGATATTCAGCATATACAATATATGTTCTGTAGAAGAACTGTTTAGTCTTATTTCCTGCATACATTTCATGTACACATAAACCATATTTCCCTCAGTTCTCACTGATTCTTGATTGGCAACCTGGTACCTTTATGCATCTCACAAGCTTGACCTGGGATTCCTGTACACTAATGATTGGCAGAATAGGTGGCATCATATGTTCCCTCCAGTACCACCTGAGACCAGAAAGAAGTAGGCTGTCCCCAGCTATGTACTTACAGGACATGTGTATGCTCCCTGGAAATGGAAGCCTCAGTTATACTGCATTTGGAAATAAATGTAGCAGAATGTTCTTGGTCATCTTTCATATCTTACCACATGTTAAAGTGAAAACTTGGTTCACTAAACACATTACTCACACACTATGGAATAGACCATGCCAACAACTGGCATTTTTTACAGAATGGAAGCCTACCAAACCTACTCCAATTTATTTTAAGAAACTGCCATCAGGGACTCACAATATAAAACCAGATGAAATATCACACCAGCTTACATTAATTGCACCCCAGGGCAAATCAGAATCTCTCGTCACCCTAGGCATAGGAATAGCAAGTGCAAACTTAGGAAATGCCTAAGTAGGTGTGAGGAAGACAGTGAGAGAGTAACAGAAAGCTAGTTAGACCCAGTTCATAAAGAGCCTTGCATGCCATGGAAAATATTTCAAGTTTTATTTTACATAATCCAATAAGGCTTTGAAAGACATTGATCTGATTAATGTTTAAAAGGTCATTGAGCTGCTGTGTGGAGAGCAGACTACGCAGGATGTGAATGAAGAAGGGAAAGATTGTTAGGACACCACTGCTATTGTCAAGCAAAAGGTGATGGTGTTTAAGACTGGAATGAAACGTACAGATATGGTGAGAAACGATCAATTTGGGGAAATATTTTAAATATATATCTGATGGAATATGCTGCTGAATTGAATGTGTGGAGTAAGAGAAAGATACAAGTCAAGGTTTTACTATCAGCCTCTGGAGGAATGTTAGTACCCTGTACAGAGATGAGAAAGATTGTGAGACGAGCAGCTCAAAAGGGGAACTAGGAATGCTGTGTGTTTGTAAATGTTAAGTTTGACATAACTATTAAGCATCCATGTGTAAATTGGAGTGGATATTTGGACATATGCATTGTGGACTGGTTGGGGGTAAGAAGTATAAATAGGACTTATGAGTATAGAGGTGGTATCAACAAACATGAGATGATAGGATTGCTCAGAGAGTGGGTATAGATAAAGAAGAGAATTGCTCACTGAGCCCTTGAGCACTGTTGTAATTATTTCTTCATTAGGTGTACAACACCCATAAGCAGTGTTTTCTGTAATTAATATGTTATCGTGTTTCAAAATTAGCATATGCTTCTTGGAAAAAGCACACACACACACATGCACAACAAAACTTACTTTGTTTCACATATTATTTTTTAAAAGTTACATTGCATCAAATGAATGAATAAGGGGTATTAGGGTACTTTGGTTCTTCTTTAATTACCTTCTAAAGTAAGTCACTTTCTTCAGTGCTCTGTACAGCACTTAGTACAGTATTGCAACCTAATAAAAGTAATAGAATAAATGATAGTACCTCTCATTTTACTTCATTTACCTACTAGAAAAATACATAGATAATTAAATATTATAAAATTCATGATTCTGAATGGCTAATGTGATGAGAAAATGACTGGAGATGCATTCTCCATTTGACTTAGAGATGTGACTTTATCACAAAAGGTGTGTTTTCTATCTATAGTCATAAGACCAATTTAATCAAAATATGACTTTCTCTATACAGACCAATCAGCAATTGCTTTGCGTGAAATGGATTCTGATAATTTATTAAGCATCCAATAACAGATTATTGATGATGAGAGAACAAGTAAGAGACAAAATGCCAAAGGGACCAGTAAATCAAAGAGAGAGAGAAATTTTCCAGCCATTGACTATAGAGAGAGACATATTTAGAAATAATACAAGATGAAGAACTTGGAAATGGAGGATGGAAAAAGGAACTACCAAATGTGATGTTGGCTTATGGAAGTGGCCAACCACAAAGATTCTGAATTGGAACTCCCATGTCATAGTTTATAGCAAAATAACTTAAATTCCATCTCACTGGCTTGGAAGATTTGAGGAGCATTTTTGATCTGGGAGCAGGAAAGCAGCTGGCATAACCTTCTGAAATCTTGTACCATCAACATGTTCAGTGCTAGACCAAAGCAAAATAGAGAAGAATAGGCCAAATGAAAGAGTTTTCTTAAAATCTATCCCACAATGGTATAGATAATAATACTAGTTATAAATAGAGCACATTAAAATTTACAAAGAACTTTTAACAAATGATCTCATTTAATTACTGTAACAAATAAATGAGTAGGCAGGTTATGTCAAATTATCTTCAATATGTCCAATTAGCAAATGAGGAAAATGAGATTTTGGAGAGGATTTATAATTACCAGTGGTCACACAATTTATGAAAGATTCACAAGCTGTCCTCTAGTCTGTCTGACTTCATGATTCTGCACGTTGATGCCATATATTGCAGGAAGAGAGATCATAGCCCTAGGTGTTTGCAACTGCTGGTGATACATACCTGACACTATACCCTGAGCATTTGGACACAGTCACTTTGTAAGCCTTTGCTAAATATTCTTAAGAGGGAGGGTCCTAAATAGCAGACCTAGATTTTCTTTAAAGTGTCATTTGAATTGTTCAGAGTTAATCCACATTGCATTTGAATGATGAATATTATTAACTATCTCAAGCGAAATCTTTCTTCAAAATCAGTTATATGTGTTTGGGAAAAAAATGGCCTAACTAGCAAAACTCTAGTCACAAACCATGAGAAGGATGCCTGAACTTTGAAAGGCCCTAACAAGATCATGTCTTCTGTGTCGTATTCAGAACACATTACCAAGAATAAAAACTTTGGCTATATGTTCTTCATTGTGTTTTTTTGTGCTCCCAGGGGAATTAGTTTTCCTTTGAAAATTCCTATTCAGTTCAGTTCAGTTGTTCAGTCATGTCCAACTCTTTGTGACACCATGGACTGCAGCACGCCAGGCTTCCCTGTCCATCACCAACTCCCAGAGTTTACTCAAACTCATGTCCATCGAGTCGGTGATGCCATCCAACCATCTCATCCTCTGTTGTCCCCTTCTCCTCCTGCCCCCAATCCCTCCCAGCATCAGGGTCTTTTCCAATGAGTCAGTTCTTCACATCAGGTGGCCAAAATATTGGAGTTTCAGTTTCAGCATCAATGTTTTCAATGAATATTCAGGATTGATTTCCTTTAGGATAGACTGGTTGGATCTCCTTGCACTCCAAGGGACTCTCAACAGTCTTATCTGACACCACAGTTCAAAAGCATCAGTTCTTCGGTGCTCAGCTTTCTTTATAGTCCAACTCTCATATCCATACAAGACTACTGGAAAAAAACATAGTTTTGACTAGACAGACTTTTGTTGTCAAAGTGATGTCTCTGCTTTTTAATATGTTGTCTGCTGCTGCTGCTAAGTCACTTCAGTCGTGTCCAACTCTGTGTGATCACATAGACGGCAGCTCACCAGGCTCCCCCGTCCCTGGGATTCTCCAGGCAGGAACACTGGGGTGGGTTGCCATTCCCTTCTCCAGTGTGTGAAAGTGAAAACTGAAAGTGAAGTCGCTCAGTCGTGTCCGACTCTGTGTGACCCCATGGAATGCAGCCCACCAGGCTCCTCCGTCCATGGGATTTTCCAGGCAAGAGTTGCCTAGGTTGGTCATAACTTTTCTTCCAAGGAGCAAGCATCTTTTAATTTCATGGCTTCAGTCACCATCTGCAGTGATTTTGGAGCCCTCCAAAAATAAAGTCTGTCACTGTTTCCATTGTTTCCCTGTCTGTTTTCCATGAAGTGTTGGGACCAGATTCCTATACTCACCAATTATTTCTTCTACTTGAGAGAGTTCGCCTTTCATTGAACTGGGCATTATGTCAGTTTGTGCTTCACACAGGAATTAAAATCAGGCAACAGAACAAAAACCATAGGCAATCTTCTCCTCCTGGAGAAACAACACAAAATTGAAGCACAATTATGAGCCCTTTTATTACTTATTACTGAGAGATATTCTCTTGAGTCATCTGCTGAGAAGAAACAATATAGCAAGGTTGTAATGATAATCAAGTTCATCCACCATGAATTGCTATGTAAATTCTAAATAATATACTTATATGTCCATTTCTTGATTTATCAACTTTAGATTGTATCTGTTTATGCCAAACTATAAAACATTAGTATTTTGACACACTTTTATCTCTGTTTTATTAGTTATACTGTTTGTACTTCTAGCAGTTACATTTATAACTTAATAATGTATCTAGGCCTCTGCATGCATGCATGCTAAGTTGCTTCAGTTGTGTCTGACTCTTTGTGACCCTATGGACTGTAGCCTGCCAGGCTCCTCTGTCCATGGGGATTCTCTAGGCAAGAATACTGGAGGGGGTTTCCATTTCCTATTCCTGGGATCTTCCTGACCCAGGGATTGAGCCTGCATCTCCTGAATCTCTTGCATTGGCAGGCAGGTTTTTCACCACAATTGCCACTTGGCCCTCTACTTATTCTTTATTTATCAATTTATAGAGTATCAACTGACTCATTAGACAAGCAGGATAATTAGTGAACCTAGCTTTTTCCATCTATTTTCCTCCTCCTCCTCCTCTACATTTTAACTCTTGTTAACCATACTATTGTTGTAGCTGTCATTCTGTCACTAAGTTGTGTCCAACTTTTTGCAACCCCATGGACTGCAGCACACCAGGCTTCTTTGTCCTCCACTGTCTCTCGGAGTTTACTCAAATTCACGTCCACTGAGTCAGTGATGGTATCTGTCTCATTCTCTGCTGCCCCCTTCTCCTTTTGCCTTCAATCTTTCCCAGCATCAGAGTCTTTTGCAATGAGTCAGCTCATTAGAAACCACAGTAACCACAATATTACATTTACACAATTTGTAACTATAATTGTCTGCTGTGCTTTGTCTGTAAGTTGATTCTATAAATTAAAAATAAATAAACACATATATAATATCATTGTAATACATATATGATTCTCCTCAGATCTAAGTGAAGCCATTGGATCCACAAAGAAAATTATGTTTATCTGTGTCACTTAATTTCTACCCCTTGAAGGAGAATATCTATTCTAAACATCAATAGCAGGTGAATTCTTATATCTTAGTCATGCACCTTATAGTGTGTTTGCTATTGGGACTATGACTTTGCATCTGTTTTATCCTATAACTGCTTAATGCCTCTATTTTCCTCATTGAGAAAGGGAAAAGACACATGATTTTATTTGATCAATTTTTGAATCATGTGATTTGTAATAGAATTGTCTTGCTTATTAAAAACTTTTCCATATAGCACTCTCACTGATTTTGCCCATAGCTGATTAAGTTGGCTATATAACTGTCTCCTCTTTTTGCTGTCCTATATTGGTATTACTGTGCTTCAGTTACACTTTTCAGGATTTCTGTTTTGTTTTGCTGGAATACATCCTCAAGTTTGTGTGAGATTTCCAATAGGATTGATAGTTACTTGTTAGCTTTTACTCCTAATTAAAAAGAATGATGTCAGTCTGGTTTTTGATCCTTTGTAAATAATCTATGTTTTCCCTTTGGGACTAAGGATTTCTCATTGCTCTTAAGTTCTGAAATTTCATTAAAATGCATCTAAGTCTCTATTTCAATTTGCCTAATCAATTATATCTTCAGCCCAGATAAATCTCCTATAATTTATTTGATTATATCTCCCATCTGCGGAAAAAAATGTTTTTCTCAGGAGTTTTAATTCGTTATTTTGGTCTATTCTGGATTGACCTTTCCTGTCTTTTATATTGGCTCATGGTTTCTAGTCTCTTATTACTTAGTTCTGGTAGGTTTTTTTCAGTTTTGTCTTCCAAATCACCCAAATTCATTTTCAACCACACTCATTCATGATTGAATTCTTCTACTGTGCTTTTTAATTTTAAAAATCTTATTTAATTTTTTAAAAAAATCTGTCTAACTTCCTGATTATTTCTCTTTTAGAGTGGTCTACATATACTCAGGGATATAATATCTTCATGAACATCTCCTAAGATATGAAATAGATTTTCTTTTAGGATCTTTTCTGTAGCTTAGACTAGTTCTATTTCCCTAGGGTTATCTGTTATATTCATTTACTTTTGATAACCCTCTTTAATGCTATTGGTTACATAGCTGTTATTAACATGAGTATATGAGGACTGTGTACTTAACATAAATTGTGGCAAGAATATTATTGTCACTCCTATACTTGATTTTACCAAAGGACTCTTCCCCTTCCTGGTGAGGGTGACAGGGGGCTGTGCTTGTGGAAATCAGTCTTCTTTGTGGAGTGTATCGGCAGGAAACAGGCAGGCACGTTCAGTACTTCCAACTATTCCATTGAAAGGGAGAATTTACTTTGGGGTCAGAGTAAAATGCTTTCTTTACTTCATTCTTGTGCCAGGCTGGAGCTGTCTTTCTACCCATCCTCAAACTCCACCTCTGCTTTGAACTACTGTGTGGGTCAAGAATTATCTCCAGCTCAGGTCTCTCTTTAATCCCATTTTACCAATAAAGACCCTCTGAGGCAAATTTAACACTTTGTTTAGAAATAGTTTCCTAAGTTTTCAACTAAGATAGGGGCAGGTGTTACTCTGTTCCTGTATAGAAGGTGGAGGGATCAATAACCCCAGCTGTTTTATAGACACTCCTTTATTTAATTGTCCTGAACGATGCACCAAAGCCCATTTCTGATTATCTTTCCTGCCAACTCCAGAACTGAATCTTTCTGAGGTTCCCTGGGAAAATGTCTCTCATCCCACTAGACTGGAATCAGCATGAGATCAAAGATCAACTTTTGTTCCCATTATGTATCCAAAGTCTATAAAAGTATCTAGCACATGATTGACACTCAATAAATGTTTGTTGAATTAATGGATGAACAAATATATTAATTGATTTTGAAGTATTCTTTTTGATATATTTTTGTTATTTCAATAGAAATTTTCTGAACTGTGGATAGGTCCTCAGATCATCATTTTCAAATTGATTGAATTTCTAATGAGTCATTAAAATTATAATTGTGAACATTATGTACAAAGTTTATGATATAATATTCACATAAAAGAATCAAATCCATTAATTGTTTATATACTATGATTACCACTTGTAAGATACTACTCAGTTTGTGTATTTGTGTGTGTGTGTGTGTGTGTGTGTGTGTGTGTGTGTTTACAGGGACTAGGAAGAACACTACATAAATGTAAATATAATTTGTTGAGTTTCTAGGGATTGGGCTTCATGTTTTCTTCTTATTTACATTTGCTGTAATAGTATTTATTCTGTAATAAAAATATCAAATTAAATTAAATGCCACAAGAAAGAGATACCACAGTCTTGAGTGATGTAACATGAAAAATATATTTAACCCTGGCAATGAGAAAAGCCCTCTAGTGTCTAATCTAAAGTCTTTCTGTGTCATTTTTGTTTAAGTTGCCTTTCCATCCATGACCTTTACAACTGGCCTTGCCAAACTAACCCTAACACCCTTTCTGATAATTCAATATTATCTTCTTAGGTAATCATTATATCCATTCACTGAAGAAATTTTAAATCAATATTCCTGGGTATTGTGCTGAAATCTGGGAATACAAAAATAAATAAGTCTGTATGAGTTTAAGATCATAGCCTAGTGATTCTTTAATGGGAATTCAAAAGGATTCTACAGTCTTCCTGTGTGTGTTTGCTGCCTTAAAGAAATTCTTCTCAGTCTTCACTGTGTCTTTTCTCATAGATCTAACTATAATTAATGAAAGTCTAATTTTGTGAATTCCAAGGAAAAATGCACAGCAAAAATAAGAACAGGGAAAGGGAGGGGGAACTAAAATGAACAGAAAGAAAAGGGAGAAATAAAAGCAAATATAGAAATTATATTAATGCTTTGAGATATTAATATATAGGGAAATTTGAGAGAAAGGGTGTCTTTCTTGGTCAAATATAATCAAAACAATGCCCCATAGATGCCATTTCACTTTGCAAAGTATATACTCTCATTTTATTTCTATGCTCTTATGGATGTTTCTACTTGCTTTGTGGTGTCATTCACTTGTTTCCGTATATTGCTTGTATCATTTCTATGGCCACCTATGTGCTATATGAGAAAGTCCAATATATTATGCTTAAAGAAAGAGTAAAAGGTGGTTTTGACTGAGAGGTTAAGGGATTTTTCTATATTAAGGTTCATAATTTTATCTCATGAATTTTATGATATCTATTTTGGTTCCCATGGAAGTGTTATCTCTAACTTAACTAAGTTCTCCATCAATAAGGTTTCCAGAAAATTAAGCTATTGCAATAGACAAGGGATTGATGTACTTTTAATGGAATTTCCCTATGAATTTATGCCTCTACCATAAGCTCAGGTGGTTAAATAGCATCTCTATTCCTTCAGCTCTTCATGCTAGAAATTTGGGACTCATTCTTGACAACTTCCTCTCTCTCCATTCCTATATCCTGTACATCACAGGTCTTATTGATCTGACTTTCAAAATGGATCTTGATTCCTTCCAGGGCTCCTTGTTTTCACTGTCAGCATTCTGATCCTGACTTAGACCTTGATCATCTCACAAATGACATGGTTCACTGAAATCACTTCCTAATTACACTTCGAGCTGTCTCTCTTGATCCCTTCCTTCAATCTATTTTCTATATAGCAGTAATGACAGTGTTTTTCAAAAGCTGGAATTTAACCACATGGCTCCTCTGCTTAAATCTTTTCAATGACTTCCCATTGCTCCTGAAACAAAACCCTGAATCTTTACCATACTCTCCAAGAAGCAGTATCTTAATCTTACTCCTTTCTTTTGGTGAGTAGAAGAGCTCTTTTATACTTCTGGCATTTTGTATACATCCCTTTCTTCCCTTTTTTTATTTTTTTAAGTTGAATAAATCCTATGTATGATTCAGACTTCTGATTAACTGTCATTCCTCAGAGAAGAATTATTGGGCTCTTTCCCTCTTCCTAAGTTCCCACAGGGCAAGTATGTTACAATGAGGTTATTTTTTATTATTATTTGTTTAATGATTATCTCTCCTGCAAAACCTTAAGCCCCATGAGGAAACAGATCCAGACACATTTTGTCATTGTATTTTCAGTAACTATAACTGTGCTGCTCAAAAAAATATTTGGTGAGTAAATGAATGATGATGGTCCTTAGCCTGACAGAGGTAGCAGTGGCAAATTAGGGCTAGTCTCTAAGCCATGAGATAGTTCAGTTTAACAGAAGCTATCCTGGATGTCTTTTTCTTAAATTGCTTTGAATACTTATCTAGTCAGAACTGTGGTCATTCTGGTCACAAAAGTGCTTTTCTGAAATTTGAAGAAAGTCTGTGGTTCCTTAAACAATCTGAAGCAACCGAAGTAAGGAAAGATGACCCAGTCCAACAAAGTAGGTGACTGTTCTTGTTTTTTAATTCAAATGATAGCATGCATGGGTAATATGTAATAAGCATTTATCAGTGTGCTAATAATATTCAGAATTCTATTAGGTTACATGATGAGGAAGCTCAAGATAGATGGAGTTGTTATATATTTTGTGTCTTGACTGTGCCTGCTATTAAAGTCAGTTTAGTGATCTATTAATGTGTCCATTATAAACCCAATTTCTTACCTTAGTCATTTTAAATCTCATCTGTCTAATAACTTAGTATATGTTATTAGCCCAAATTCGAACATTTTATACCAACTATAATTCTTAGTTGTTAAACCTGTTTTAACTTATTGGTGCCACATTAAAACCTTAATAGGTGGAATAATTGGCTCTCATAACAATTTGGAGTAAGAGAAGTCAGGAGTGAGTGCTGTTTTCAGATACTTGAAAAGCTATGAATGAATCCCCTTTGCCCTCTGAAAAGCTATGAATGAGTTGCCTTTGCTTTCTACTGCATCTTCCCACCCCTGCTGATTTTGTATTCTCCCAGTTTTCCAAGCCAGTCCTAATTGGATCCAAACAGGAGTCATTAAACCTGGCCTGGCTCTGGGGAAACACCTTCCAGAGTTTCACAGGGGAATCTCCCTAGAAGCAGCCAGTCAATGGTAC
The DNA here is from genome assembly GCF_023699985.2 of Odocoileus virginianus. Taxonomy (NCBI): domain Eukaryota; kingdom Metazoa; phylum Chordata; class Mammalia; order Artiodactyla; family Cervidae; genus Odocoileus; species Odocoileus virginianus. The sequence goes on from NC_069678.1 coordinate 38,779,553, forward strand.
AAAATGATGGGCTTTAGATGTTCTTGCTTCAGAGGGAAAAGCCTGAGGCCATCCTCAGGGAGAAAATTGATTCACCAAGACTTCTGAGTATTCTGCAGTCCTGTGGCATTTTAAAACTCTTCTTTACATTTTAATCTTATGCATGAAAAGCCACCCTCCCACCAATTTGTGTGTCTATTCTATTTCTTAAAAGCACCCAAAGCATCACCCCCTGAATGGCAAAATCAGCTTCCCCACCCCACAAAATGGACTCCTAGGTTCAGGTCTTCTTGAATTGTAATCTTGTAGACAAAAGTAGGCCAGGTCAACATGTGTCAACGTGCAACAGAATCAGATATCTACATTGCTGGACTCTTGAACCTGTTTATCCTCTTTGCCTACCTGCAAAGTCTCTGGTGCATCCTGTATATCTTTGAGTGTTCTTGCCTCTCTAATTGAGAGAAGCAAAGCCTTCTGGGGTCCAATAAAATGGCTTTAGGAAAGCAAGAAACAGATGGAAAATAAATGGGTTCAAGTGCTCCAGGGACCCAATTGCTGCTGCAGAATGCAGAAATGGAGTATCTAAACAGCAAAAGAGTATACTTAATTTTTGTCTTTTAAATTTTGCATTGAGACAGAGAAAGTATCATGATGAAGAATCAGAGGTTCTCTCTTTAGTGCAAATGACACATAGACTGAATTCTAATTAGTACCAAATGCTCTCTAGATTCTAGAGGTAATTTACTGATGGCTCCAACAGTGTGCAGGGTGAAAGGTACGTCCTAAGTTTGATTCCTGGCAAAGCAATTTTCTCCTACATTCAGAACTGTTTCATAGGGAGAAGAGTATCTTTGAAAGACTAATGAGTTTGAAGTCAGACTTGGTTTCTGACCTTACTGTTGTTTTAACAAGAGCAACACACGCCTAAGGTCTGCAGTTCCCTGCCCCATGCTCTCAGGTAAATGATTGACATCCTCTGTGAACTCAAATCCTTTCACCATCCCCATTTCATAATTCTCACCAATTTCTAAGTAAAAGTTGCTTTAGATACCACTCCCAGGCCCTGAGGCCTTATTCTCCTTTAAGTCCTTGCAGCTTTAATTCACGAGGCCAATGTAATTTGGAGTACAGGGAAAATCCAACCAGCAATACAGCATAAGGTGAGCTCATAAATTTGGGAGAATGAATTTTGCCAAGAAGTCAAGAGCCTTAGTAAATGGTATTCTTGCCAAAATATGCTGCTTTCTAGGAAACCATTAATGATAAAGAGTGTTTCTTGAGTTCTCACTTTGGGACAGGTACTGTTCTGAGTGCTCCTCTGGAATTTACTAATTTAACCTCCTCCCCCTCCCCTCCCCCGACAATTGCCATGAAGAAGATCCTATTTTTCACTCTCATTTTGTAGATGAGGAGAGTTCAACACAGAGAGATTGACTGACTTGTCCATGGTCACACTGATGTTGACCAAGCTCTGATGTCTCCAGAGTATAGGTACTTGACCACTAGGAAGTGCTGTCACTTGAAACAAAGACAGCAGACTTTGCTGGTTGCCTGGGCATCCTAGCTAAGTATAAATCTAGCCTCATGCAGAGCAACAGGTCCAGTTGAGTTTTACTGATACACTCTCTGCACTATAACTTGTGTACAATGGCTTGGGGCTACCAGAAACATATCCGCTGAGGTTTATTGCCTGGCAGTCTAGGATTTACAACCTGCATATGGTAGTCGTGTGTTTTTAACATCCCCCTCATGTATATTTTCTCAGTGAGATAGCAAGTTTCCCAAAGATTTGTGTGTAGCCCTTTATTTCTCTTGTATGTTCCTTATTCATAAAGCTTTGAGGCTTAGTAAGTGGTTTTGACTGACTTTCAGCAACTTTGCATGGTGGTCACAGTGATCATATTTGCAAAATGAAAAAAGGGTTTAGTTCCATGGTTCAGCTGCTTAAGAATTTTATTCCAGATTCTGAGGCTTTATTCTTAGTCTGGTTTTATAAGACAGCAAACCAATAGACATTCAGTGTATATTTATTTATGTATTTATTTATTTTTATTGAAGTATAGTTGATCTACAGTCAATGCATATTTTTTTTTCCCAGTATTCTCCATCAGAAAAGGCCAGCGGCTAGGTACAGAAGGCTCCAAAGGCAAATAAGACACTGATCTTCAGGAACTCACAATATAGTGGAGATTAAGTTAAACAATATGCCTCTAGAGGGATGGATATCTGCCTGGAAGAATCTGGAATGGCTCCTTGGAGAAAGTAGGATTTAACTGAACTTTGCAAAAAGCAATAGAATTGAGAATATATAGAACAAAGAAGTTTCAATAATTATCATCCTTGCACGTGAACAGGGTTAGAACAGGGGTAGAAATTTCAGCTTAACGATGCACCCATCATAAGAGAAAGTTTTTCCTATTTCTATCTTGGAACTTTAACTGGGATAATTTGTTCTTTAAAAAAAAAATTCTGTATGATTTAAGGAAGGAAGAACTGATCATTTCACAATTTACTTGGAATGAGGATTTGGAGGACTAAATTGTTAAATGCTTTGCATGTGTGAAACAGAATGTTAAATGCTTTAAAATTGTATTATTTAATTCTCACATAAATATCAGAAAACCAAGTCTTAAAAATAAAAGTGACTTTCTCATTATCGTACAGATAATAAGTGGCAGAGCAGAAATTTAAACTCAGGTATGTCTGAATCCAAAGTCCATTCACTAACAAAAAGTATACCTCATTCTGTCAAATTATCTGAGCTTCATCTTGCTATGGGCTCTTGTTTATTTTTCTCTGTTAACACTGCATTTATAGGAAATTTTTAAAATGTATAAGTTCACTCTTATTCAGTGTGCATCCAAGTTTCACATTAACTGCCTATTTTTCTTTTCTTTTTCACCCCAAGGTTTTTTTTTTTTCAGCTAAAACTTTTCAACCTTCTGTGATCTCTTTATAACTGCCTTTAGAATGCATAATTGTGCTCGATCAATTTGTTAGAGGCTTTTGAAGTGTTAAAAAAACTACATTAAAATTATTTTCTTTCAGGTTTTATGTTAATGAACATAGGTGCTATTCAGAGCAAAGTCAGGGTGTCAAGGGAACTTTAGTTAAAGTTATTCATACATAAACTAAAAAAGGAAACATCTTTAGTGGAGGAAAAATACATTTAATGAGTAAGTACGGCACACAATTCCTCCTTTCAAAAATGTCAGCTTGTATTGAACCTCCATTCTAGATATCTTACAATTACTTTGTCAACAGAAGGTAGAGCAGTGATGGATGACGCATGGGTTCTTGAAACCAAACTTTCTGTGAGTTACTTAGGCTGAAACTAAGTGCTTTTACATTCCAGTCTTATTGATGATAGTGGTTTTATATTTATCACCCTGTCATTTCAGTTGACTGTATCAGGCTCTTCCCTGTAAGAATATGGACACTAATGGAGGTGTGTCCTTAGTGCTGGGAAGGGTCACAGATCCATTCTGCTAACACAGTCAGGGCACAGACCGTTTCCCGTGGAAGCTTGGAGGCAGCTTTCCCCTTTTCAAAAAGAGATCAGTAAAAGGGGCCTTAAAACGCCTTTGGAAACTGTCTTCTTACTGGCTGTCTTTTGACCATGACCCATCCTTGCGGTGCTGCACACAGAGGCATTCGGCTCTCACTAATGGAACGTTACTATTTTGCTGCCTCCCCTATAATAGGAAGAATTCTACCAGGACCTTGGCGAGTCCAGGACCTGATTGCAACACTTTATTTATAAGAAATTCTGTCAAGAATCAATAATAGTCTTGGGTCTCAAGTTCTTTCTTTAATAATACTTTGATATGATTTGTCACAAGCTTGCCCAGAGTATCCACCAGATTTTATTACTTACCTTGCAGCACAGTGTCTTATCTTTGAGTCATGAGATCAGCCATGGGGAGACCTTTAAAAAGCTATATTCTTTACTGTTTGGTTATTACAGAAAGTCTATATGACTCAATAATATCTTTTATAGGGTGTGCTGTCACATCTTCACACAGATGTTTAACCCCAATGTAGATATACTGGATGCCTGGAGGCCGTTTCAGTGACATGGACATTGTTTTTCATGATTGGCTGCCTGATGTATCAATAGCAGCAAAAATAGAACTATACAAAAAGCTCAATGAAAAGAATACCAACAACACTCCCACCGTAACAAAGAACATTGACTTATTCTCCCAGCCTGACGTTTCTGACTGGATCTTAAACTAAATGTCCATTTTGACAGAGATTTTCTTTAGAGTCCAGAGTTTGAGGCTTTTATTACCTGAAAGCAGCAGAGATTTGGAGATGAATTTGGATTCCTTTCCTGTGTGTGGTCAGCTCCTCAGGTTTCACTGTACATCTCAATAAACGCGCTCCTCCTCCATCAGTGGTGTGCGCTACAGCAAAGCTCCAAAGATATTCTGTACCGCTCAGCCGTGGGATTCGTACTGTTGCAGCTAATGCCTGTTGGCAAATGCTTGTATCATTACATGTTGTATTTACACAACTGTATATTGTCAGCCTAGGGTTTTGTCTCTCCAATCTGTTTTCCTTCTCTGGAAGAAAACAGCAGAAAATGTACTAATACTCACTGCAGACAAAACACACACATACACACATACTCAAACACTCACAAGCAGACACACACGCAAACCGAGATTTCAAAATGGTAATCATTTTGAATTTTGAAATTAGAGGAAATGAGGGAGAAACACTCCTTAGAAAGTTATTATTTTAGATCTTTCATCTGTCTCCAAATTGGTACTAATTTTCAATGTAGATTTAAAAAAAATTTTTGGTATGTGAGCAAACATTTTATGTAAAAAGTTTTCTGTTTTGTTCCCACGGCTGCTGCAGTAGTTGCCCAAGGGGAGTCTTCTAACGAGGCCAGCTGCTTTCTCCAGCAGTTTGGATCCTGGCTGACCGTGAACACGGCCTGAGCAGTGACACCCTACCCAGGCTCAGCCAGGAGCATGCTTTCACTGCCCAGAAGATGTGTATGCTAAGTCGCTTCAACTGTGTCTGACTCTGCGATCCCAAGGATTCTAGTCTGTCAGGCTCTCCTGTCCATGGAATTTCCCAGGCAAGAATACTGAAGTGGGTTGCCAATTTCCTACTCCAGGGAATCTTCCTGGCTCAGGGATTGAAACTGCCTCTCTCATATCTCGTGAAGCAGGAGGTGGATTCTTTACAAGACATCCTGGCTTGATTTCCTTGCCTTGTCCAGCAGAAGCAGAGGCAGTAAAGCCAGTAGGCCCTGATGACCCGACTGCTGGCTCCGGCTGTGGCCCGCCACCCTACTTTGTCTCTCTACTCTTTCAGATCAACACACCTTTCAGTGCAGACTCGGGACACTTCCCAACCCCACTCACCTTCTCGCCTCAGACTGGACTTAGGCTGAGCTAAGCCTAGCTCATGAGTGATAGGTCCCTGCTTCTGTCACTGCCCTCCTCAGCTTCCCCAACAGGGAGAAGAGGTAGGAATGTTCAAGAAATTGCTCTGGACTTGACTCAGGATCCCTTGGTTTACCTGTAAGATTGTGTCCAAGGCAGGAAAAGGAATCTATAATTGCTCAATACGTACTGTATGCTAAAATCTGAGCCAGGCTTCTGTGTACATTAGCTCCTTTCATGCTTATACCATGCTCTCCAAGATACAAATGAGGAGCCCTTCATTTAGAGGGTTTGCTGCCCTTATGAAAATGGAAGTGTGGGAACTGACCTGCAGATTGAAAGGGGTTTGACTAAAATTCATCCTTTCTCTACCCAAATTGCCAAACCATGCAGTTAGCTTCTTGCATACTATCATCCATGGACCATTGTCCCTTGGAGATTCTCACAAGGCTACTTTCCAGCCCATTCCCTGCATCATCTGTGCCCTCCCTTCTCTTCCTATTCAAATGCCAGCCCAGTCCTACATCTCTGTGAATTCTTCTCCAATGAACTGGTTCAGGCTTTTGCTATTTTTTCCAAACTCTTTATTTTGCAATAATTATAGATTCACATGTGATTGTAAGACCTAGTGGAGAGATATCCTCTATACTCTTCACCCAGTTTCCCTCAGTTATTCATAGTATAGAATCACAAATGGGATGTTGATACTGAAACACTTCACCTGCCTTCTTTAAAATTCACCAGTTTCACATGCACTCATGTTTGTGTGTCTGCGTGCCTGCACAAGCATATGTGAGCATGTGTGTGTGTATTTCATTCCAGGCCAGTTTATCACATGTGTGGATTCATGTGATAATCACCACAATTAAGCTACACAGCTGTTCCATCACAGGATCCCTTATGCTGCCCTCATACTGCCACAGCCACTTTCCTATCTACGCTTACCAGCTCCTGGCCATCTCTTATCAGTTCTCCACTTCCACTTTGTTGTCATTTCAAGAACATTATGTAAGTGAAATTGTATGGCATGTCACCTTTGAGGGTAAATCTATTTAGCTTTGAAAATTCTGTTCTTGACTGAAGTATATTTTGTATAAAATGATTCACTTATTTGAAACTAATTGTAGGTCACCTACAACTCACCAGGTACTTTGAGATACTGGACATACAACAATGAACCACACTGACAAACATCCCTGTGGCATATAATTGGGTCCTTATTTGTGGTGCAGTTTATTGCTCTTGATGTATATTTCTTATCTAAACTTTCATTCCATCAATAGATCTTAAGCTTCCTGAGAGCAGAGAGCCCATCACACAACCATTCTGTTTTTACACGTGAGGCGCAGAACCACAAACTTTGACTGAGCACATAGAACTTAGACTTATGGAACAAGGAGGAGCCCCTAGAGATCATCTGGTCTGTTCCCCTGTGAAAAGAATTTTAAGGGAGGGGACATTATTGCTCTCCTAACACTTGGAAGGGCCTTGCACTAAACAATGACATGTGAAACAATTTAAAGATATTAGCTCCTTTCACAAGGCATTCCAGTCTTCAACACCCCTCCCTCAGAGAGCTCATACTGTCAGTCTCCATGCTCCCAATAGTAGACGCTTAACCTCTACAATTGGTGCATCTTCTGAGTGAGATCTGCACATCACAGGAGAACAAGGCTCATTATTGTGCAGATGGCAGCCTTGTTCCACTCACACAGCACCCGTGACTGTGTCAACACCAGCCTCCCCTTGTGGTCACTGTGCAGTTCTCTGTGTGGAGGGTAAAGTAACAAGTTCTTCCCTTCCTCTTAATCATGGAGAAGGTGAGTGGGGTTGGGAAGTGTCCCGAGTCTGCACTGAAAGGTGTGTTGATCTAAAAGAGGAGAGAGACAAAGTAGGGTGGCAGGCCACAGCCAGAGCCAGCAGTCGGGTCATCAGGGCCTACTGGCTTTACTGCCTCTGCTTCTGCTGGACAAGGCAAGGAAATAAAGCCAGGATGTCTTGTAAAGAATCCACCTCCTGCTTCACGAGATATGAGAGAGGCAGTTTCAATCCCTGAGCCAGGAAGATTCCCTGGAGTAGGAAATTGGCAACCCACTTCAGTATTCTTGCCTGGGAAATTCCATGGAGATTTTGTGAGGACCTTCTGGAGACCTTGTGATGATTCCTCTAATCTGGTGCAGAGGTGAGAAAAATGAACTTAATAAGCTTTGTAAACGTTGATCAGCTTCCACAATTGGTCACCAGCAGGGAGAAGGGTACGACAGAGGATGAGATGGTTGGATGGCATCACCGACACAATGGACATGGGTTTGGGTGGACTCCGGGAGTTGCTGATGGACAGGGAGGCCTGGTGTGCTGCAGTTCATGGGGTCGCAGAGTCGGACACAACTGAGTGACTGAACTAAACTGAAATTCAAGTCTACAGAAAATGAATTTCCAGTGTAGAATGTGACTGTTATTATAGTCTCGTAGATTCTTATTGAGAAATAAACCAAGAGGAGTGAGTTCTATTGTGAACCGTTGTGTCAAAAGTTTTGTGATTACAGAATTGAATTTCCCAGAAGTATATAATTGTTTAAATTGAGTTATTTTCCTCCTCCCCAATTATAAGTCTATTGTCTCTTTATTATATAAGAATTGTTGACAAAGAATGGAAAGTTAAAACTTTACTGAAGGATGTTGTATTCAGTTTTCTGTGTAATAGAACTTCTGGAAACCCCAGGATACATAGTAAATTGATTCCAAAATATAACCATTGTCCTGATAGGATTCTCAGGAGGAGAATGCAGTTTTTATCTCAGCACCTTCAGAATACTGACTTGGCACAATAATCTATTTGCTGACTCTAAAATGATAGAATGAATCCTTGTAGCAAATGATACATTGAAAAGATGAGAAATGAAGTAATCCATGAATCTGAAAAGATTCCTTTATTCAGAATATTATCTGTTCAGAGGATTGAGTTGTTGGCATCAGATGAAGCAGATAAGCTTACTAGCAAAGTGGAAATGTGGACTCTTTTATCTGGCTCTTGATGAATTAGCTGGCCTTGCTGGTACTGCCCAATGTGCATCTTTCTTAAGTTTTGTGTTTTAGGAATCACAGTTTCATTGGAGGTGAAACGATCTAGATTTGTCAATAAAACATTTTTGTAACCACTAGTGCAAAGAGGAAGTTTTAGTACAATAAAATGGACTTGGCCTGTGATTCCTTTGGGTATAGTTTAAAATGATACCCAATCCTGAACTAATCCCATCTTCCACAACAGTTGCACTATCTGTCCATCATTTGGAGAACTGAGTACAGAATCTATCAGAAAGTAGACTGCTCTCTGCTGAAAGTCTACTTGGACTTCAGAAGTTGTTTGGGCCTGCTCTCTTTGGTTGAGATTGTGAAGGAATAAGCCATGATTATGGGAGGATATTCCATTTTGTTAATTGACATAATTCATGCATCAGATGAAGAAATCTTATTTTTTGCAATTTACATGTAGTACAGTGAAGAACTGGTGCTAATGAATGAATTATTTGGTTCCTATTGGTTCTGGAAAGATTTGGGGAAAAAATAATTTCTAGAACAATAAGCAAAAATGAAAAAAAAGCAGTCTGAGAGATTTCTAACAAATTCTTTCAGTTGCTATTTAGAAGACCATAATTGTAGCATTCCAGATAATTATTAGAGCAGATTTAGTAGGAAAGGTAAAAACATTTTTATTCATTATTGTAATTTTGTCTTAGAAGGAATTTTAATATTTCTGCCAGGCCTTAAAGGGAAGAAACTAAAAGAACAATAAAATGCTTACAAAAGTTAGATCTAGAATTTACTGGGGTTATTACCAATTTAAACAGAAACTAAATGTCTTTTAAGAATGAGGCAGAAGCCGTGTTAACTGGCATTAATGTAGATATGATGAATGAAGTTGTCTGAACAGATTACCTTGTTTGGAGTTTGTGGAATGATGCTGTTGATGGTGATTGCCATTTGTATCCAGTTGATAGACTGAGAGTATGTGACACGATGTGCCACAAGGGAGGAAATAAGCCAAGGACAGTGGTGTGCTCAGTCATGTCCAACTCTTTGGGGCCCACTGGACTGCAGCTTACCAAGCTCCTCTGTCCATGGAACTTTTTTTTTTTTTCAGGCAGGAATACTGGAGTGGGTTGCCATTTCCTCCTCCACAGGATCTTCCTGATTCAGGGATCAAACCCATGTCTCTTGCATCTGCTGTATTGTCAGGCAGATTCTTTACCACTGAATTACCTGGGAAACCCCAGGAGAGAGGTGTTGCATGCCCTAAAATGGAACAGTAGGGTATTTGTTACTAGAAGTACAATTTGCCAAGTGGTTTATTTTCACTCTAAACAATTGTAGGTGAGTCATAATTTACTGTTAGACTTTTGGTGGTGCACTTTTCATGTCTTGTGATAAACATCCTATATTTTGAGATTCTTTGTCAAGTAATTGGTTATGACTAACCTGACTGACTGAAGTTTTCTCTTTTTTTAATTGTACTTTTTTGTATACAAATACTATGCTAAATATTTCCTACATGTATCTTCCTCCTAGGATCCAAACGATGACAATATTATTATCACTTTCATTTTTTAAGTGTCGGAACAGAAAGCTAGAAGAACCCAAGTTCCTACCATAAATAGGACTGGCCACCTACATCTCTTTTAAAGCACAGTTGTATTAGACTTTTCTTCTTATGTAGCTAAACTTAATCCTAACTGATATACTAACCCATTAAAATTCCAAGGAAAAGGGGAATTGGGGCAATTTTATGTACTAGACAATTTATATGTAATAACTCATATAATTCTGACACCTAGAAAAGGTATTTTTTATTTCCATGCCATAGTTAACAAAGAATCTGAGAGAACTTAGCTTACTTTAATGATGAGAATTTGGGAATCCAGAAAAGCTTTTTAACTTCACACAAGTGATAAATATAAGTCAACCACAGGTCTTTATGGTTCCAAATTCCATGCTTTTAATTAGACTGTGTTGCCTTAGACAATAAAAACCAAATTTAAAAGGTTTCTGTCTTTAATATCACATGATTACCCAAATTGGTTGAGAAAGGAAGAGAGGGTAAACAGACAAACTTGTTGTTGCCCGTGGAAAGTGAGTTGGCATTATTTGTTAAGTGAAGAATGAATAAATGATAACTTTCTTTTCACCAGTTCTACTGCAAGCACCTATATATGATGTAAAACAACAACTACAACAATATCAGAACTTTAAAAAAACTCAAAACCACTAAAACAAAATATATCCATTGAGAAGATTGATGAAAATAGAAAGAGATGAACAGATGAAATATTTCTGAACACCTTATGAACCAAAATGAGGTCTAACATAGACTTAATAGGCATTCTGGAAAGAGAGAACAGAGAAAATAAAGACAAGGAAGTTATTTTAAAAGAATACGGGGATTTAAAAAAAAAAAAACACCAAAAACTAAAGAATATTAAGTGGGCATTCTTTCTGTGCTCCTAGAAGAATAATTGGACAAAAGATCACACTAAATTGAATTGTAATGAAATTTTGGAATACTACAAATAAGAAAATGACACTAAACTTCTAGGCTACAATGTTGAGAGATAGAAGAGTCGAACTATAAAGTTTAGAGGATAGAGAGATTTCTAAACCTCCTTTTCTCTGGATGCTATTAGAGGATGGTGCTCCAATAAGACATGGTAAAAAAAAAAAAAAAATCCAGATCCAACATTGCAGAAAGGATAAGGTATTTCTTAGGATGTCTTAAAAGGAAATACAGGAGGCACTACTGTATAGCATGCCTATGAGTTGCCAGTCCATATTGAAACCAGAAAATACAGAATTCCAGATTGTAAGATGAGAATACATTGTTTTGTTAGATCTGACTGGGTGGGAAATTATAGGAAGAGACACACTTTGAGTCAGTAATTCAGTAGAGATTTAAAAGAAGCCAAGCAAAAGAAGAAATTGTGCAATTATTTATTTTAGAAAATAAGTTGAACAATAAATAAATGTAAGCAGAGTCAACTACTTGACTCACCAAGGAATATATGTGCATAGTAGCAACAAAAAAGATTGTGGATCTGAATAAACTACAAGTTGTTAAAAAATCTACTGCAAAGATCAAATAAAGAGAGAATGAAATTATGCCTGTATGTATCTACTTTTTCTTCTTTGACTACACTAAATTCATTTACTGTGGGGATCACAAGAAATTACGGAAAACTCTTAAAGAGATAGGAGTACCAGACATCTTACCTTCCTCTGAGAAACCTGTATCCAGGTCAAGAAGCAATAGTTAGGACTGGACATGGAACAATGGACTGGTTCCAAACTGGGAAAGGAGTATGACAAGGTTGTATATTTTCACCCTGCTTATTTAACTTACATGCAGAGAACATCAAGCAAAATGCTGGGATGCATGAATCACAAGTTGGAATCAAGATTGCTGGGAGAAATAGCAACAATCTCTGACACTCAGAGCCCACTCTATTGGCAGAAAGTGAAGAGGAACTAAAGAGCCTCTTGAAGACAGTGAAAAAGCTGGTTTAGAACAGCATTGAAACATGTATATTATCTAGGGTGAAACAGATCACCAGCCCAGGTTGTGTGCATGAGACAAGTGCTCGGGCCTGGTGCACTGGGAAGACCCAGAGGGATCGGGTGGAGAGGGAGGTGAGAGGGGGGACCGGGATGGGGAATACATGTAAATCCATTGCTAATTCATTTCAATGTATGACAAAAACTACTGTAATGATGTAAAGTAATTAGCCTCCAACTAATAAAAATAAATGGAAAAAAAAATAAAAAATAAAAATTAAAATTAAAAAAAAAAAAAAAACTCAGCATTAAAAAACCAAGATCATGGCATCATGTCCCATCACTCCATGGCAAATATAAGAGGAAAAAGTGGAAGCAGTGACAGATTTTATTTTCTTGGGCTCCAAAATCACTGTGGATGGTGACTGCAGCCATTGGCAGGGCTGAGTTCCCTCAGGTCAAACAACAGGGAAGGAACACAGCCCTGCCATCAACAGAAAATTGGATTAAAGATTTACTGAGCATGGCCCTGCCCATCAGAATAACACCAAGTTTACTCCTCACTCAGTCTCTCAAATCAGGAAGCTTCCATAAGCTTCTTATCCTTCTCCATCAGAGGGCAGACAGAATGAAAATCACAATCACAGAAAACTAACCAAACTGATCACATGGACCACAGCCTTGTCTAACTCAATGAAACTATGAGCCATGCCGTGTAGGCAAGATGGATGGGTCATGATGGAGAGTTATGACAAAACTTGGTATACTGGAGAAGGGAATGGCAAACCACTTCAGTATTCTTGCCTTGAGAGCCCCATGAACAATATGAAAAGGCAAAAAGATAGGACACTGAAAGCTGAACTTTCCAGGGTGGTAGGTGCCCAATATGCTACAGGACATCAAAAGAGAAAAAACTCCAGAAAGAATGAAGAGACGGAGTCAAAGCAAAAACAACACCCAGTTTTGGATGTGACTGGTGATGGAAGTAAAGTCCGATGCTGTAAAGAACAATATTGCACAGGAACCTGGATTGTTAGGTCTATGTATCAAGGCAAACTGGAAGTGGTCAAACAGGAGATGGCAAGAGTGAACATCGACATTTTAGGAATCAGTGAACTAAAATGGACTTCAGTTCAGTTCAGTTCGGCTGCTCAATCATGTCTGACTCTTTGCAACCCCACAAACCACAGCACACGAGGCCTCCCTGTCCATCACCAACTGCCAGAGTCCACCCAAACCCAGGTCCATTGAGTTGGTGATGCCATGCATCCATCTCATCCTCTGTCATCCCCTTCTCCTCCTGCCCTCAATCTTTCCCAGCATCAGGGCCTTTTCAAATGAGTCAGCTCTTCACATCAGGTGGCCAAAGTACTGGAGTTTAAGCTTCAACATCAGTCTTTCCTATGAACACCCAGGACAGATCTCCTTTAGGATGGATTGGTTGAATCTCCTTGCAGTCCAAGGGACTCTCAAGAGTCTTCTCCAACATCATAGTTCAAAAGCATCAATTCTTCTGCACTCAGCTTTCTTTATAATCCAACTCTTACATTCATACATGACTACTGAAAAAACCATAGCCTTGACTAGACTGGCCTTTGTTGACGAAGTAATGTCTCTGCTTTTTAATATGCCTTCTAGGTTGATTATAACTTTCCTTCCAAAGAGTAAACGTCTTTTAATATCATGGCTGCAATAACCATCTGCAGTGATTTTGGAGCCCCGCAAAATAAAGCCTGACACTGTTTCCACTGTTTCCCCATCTATTTCCCATGAAGTAATGGGACCAGATGCCACGATCTTAGTTTTCTGAATGTTTAGATTTAGGCCAACTTTTTCAGTCTCCTCTTTCACTTTCATCAAGAGGCTCTTTAGTTCTTCTTCACTTTTCCCCATACAGGTGGTGTCATCTGCATATCTGAGGTTATTGATGTTTCTCCTGGCAATCTGTGAACTTAATTCAGATGACCATTATATGTATTACTGTGGGAAAGAATCCCACCGAAGAAATGGAGTAGCCATCATCGTCAACAAAAGAGTCCGAAATGAAGTACTTGGATGAAATCTCAAAAACGACAGAATGATCTCTGATCCTTTCCAAGGCAAACCATTCAATATCACAGTAATCCAAGTCTGTGCCCCAGCCAATAATACTGAAGAAACTGAAGCTGAATGGTTCTATGAAGACCTACAAGACCTTCTAGAACTAACACCCCCAAAAGATGTCCTTTTCATTATAGGGGACTGAAATGCAAAAGTAGGAAGTCAAGAAACACCTGGAGTAACAGGCAAATTTGACCTTGGAGTACAGAATGAAGCAAGTCAAAGGCTAACATAAGTTTGCTGAGAGAACACACTGGTCATAACAAACACCCTCTTCCAACAATACAAGAGAAGACTCTACACATGGACATCACTAGATGGTCAACACCGAAATCAAATTGATTACATCCTTTGCAGCCAAAGATGGAGAAACTCTATAGAGTCAGCAAAAACAAGACCAGGAGGTGACTGTGGCTCAGATCATGAATTCCTTATTGCCAAATTAAGACTTAAATTGAAGAAACTAGGGAAAACCACTAGACTTTTCCAGTATGACCTAAATCAAATCCCTTATGATTATACCGTGGAAGTGACAAATTGAGTCAAGGGATTAGATCTGATAGACAGAGTACCTGAAGAACTATGGATGGAGGTTTGTGACATTGTACCAGAGGCAGTGATAAAGACCATCCCCAAGAAAAAGAAATGCAAAAAGGCAAATGGTTGTTGGAGGAGGCCTTACAAATAGCTGAGAAAAGAAATGACATGAAAGGCAAAGGAGAAAAGGAAAAATATGTCCATTTGAATGCAGAGTTCCAAAGAATAGCAGGGAGAGATAAGAACACCTTCCTCAGTGATCAGTGCAAAGAAGTAGAGGAAAACAATAGAATGGGAAAGACTAGAGATTTCTTCAAGAAAATCAGTGGAACATTTCATGCAAAGATGAGCACAATAAAGGACAGAAATGGTATGGACCTAACAGAAGCAGAAGATATTAAAAATAGGTGGCAAGAATACACAGAAAAGCTATACAAAAAAGATCTTAATGACCCAGATAACCACACTGGTGTGGTCACTTACCTAGAGCCAGACATTCTGGAATGTGAAGTCAAGTGGACCTTAGACAGCATCACTACAAACAAAGCTAGTGGAGGTGATGGCCTTCCAGTTGAGTTATTTCAAATCCTAAAAGATGAGGCTGTGAAAGTGTTGCACTCAATATGCCAGCAAATTTGGAAGACTCAACAAAAGTCACAGAATTGGAAAAGGTCAGTTTTCATTCCAATGCCAAATAGAGGCAATGCCAAAGAATGTTCAAATTACCACACAATTGCACTCGTCTTAACATGCCACCAAAGTAATGTTCAAAATTCTCCAAGCCAGGCTTCAGCAATACATGAACTGTGAACTTCCAGATGTTCAATGTGGATTTAGAAAAGGTAGAGGAACCAGAGATCAAATTACCAACATCCATTGGATCATCAAAAAAGCACAAGAGTTCTAGGAAAACATCTACTTCTGCTTTATTGACTATACCAAAGCCTTTGTACATATGGATCACAACAAACTGTGGAAAATTCTTCAAGAGATGAGAATACTAGACCACCTGACCTACCTCCTGAGAAATCTGTATGCAGGTTTAGAAGCAACAGTTAGAATTGTACACGGAAAAACAGACTGGTTCCAAATCAGGAAAGGAGTCCATCAAAGCTTTATATTGTCACCTTGCTTATTTAACTTATATGCAATATACATCAAGTGACAGGCTGGGCTGGATGAAGCACAAGCTGGAATCAAGATTGCTGGGAGAAGAAAGACTGGCCAAAGAGGCCTTCTGATTGCCAGCTACAAGAGGCTTGAAGAAAGACTCTGATAGGACCATAACTCCTGCAGTGGAGGCACTCTGTGTCCCTGCGCACTGTGGCAGATGCCAGGGTCCCCACAAGCCAAGCAGCTGCACCACCTTTATGCTCAACTCTCACTGGGGCAGAGCTGCCACAAGCAAAAAATATCTTGTGCCTGTGTGCCTAGGGTTGCTTCTGTCATGTCCAACTCTTTGTGACCCTGTAGACTGTGGCCTGCCAGGCTTCTCTGTCAGGGAGGGGGGTTCTCCAGGCAAGAATCCTGGAGCATATTGGCCAATACTGGTTGCCATACCCTTCTAGAGCACTATATTTCCTGCTGCCCTAGCCATCAACTCCCCTGAGTACCTGGTGCTGCCAGAACCCCTGTGGCCCAAGCAGCTGCACCACCTCCACACCTGGCCCTCACAGGGGCAAAATCAAGTCCTCCAGGGCAGCCTCAGGAGCAAACCCCAGTGGACGACTCACATGTAGATGTGGAAATAAAACCACAGTTGAAACCCAGGGGCAGTGTGGCTAAGGAAAAAGACCCAAAACCTTCCCACCAGCTGTACAAGCTGCAGATGAAATCCACACAATCAACTAGGCAGACTCTGTATATGGACTATATAAAAGGTCATTGAGAGCTCCCACAAAAGAAAATGCACTAGTTCTGATAGCTGTGGACTTTGGAGGCAAGAACACACAGGCGTAAGACCAGATTAGAATCTGAGCAGCCCCCATGGCAGGTCCAGAGATCAGCATAGCATTGGAGGACATCCTAGGGAGGTGAGGTGGACTGTGACTCCCAGCAAGGGAAAGGACTCTGACAGCAGTGACTCAAGAAAAACATTTATTATTCTTATTTTTTTCACTTGTTCTGTAGACTCTTTTGGATTTTTTTCTTTTTTTTTTAATTTTTTTTCTCCCTCTGTTGTACTTATTGATTTTATTGGCATATGAAATCAAATTAAGCTTTTGAGCTTTTTTTTCCTCAGTCACACTTTTTACTGTTATAAACCTCTGCTGGTTTTTTTTTTTCTCTTTTTTATTTCTTCCATTCTGTTTCATTCCTATTTTTTATGATTTCAGGTTTTAGTTTTTTAAAAGCTATTATGTTTTTTCTACATTGATTCCGTTTTGTGCCTATCCTACTATTCTTTTCCCCTTGCAGTTAATATTTAATGTATATAAATTTTCTTCATCCTCCTCTGTTTAACTTTGCACACCTATTCTTTCTGTATTTACTTTCTTTCTTTTCCTCTCAATATATTTGTTAGTTTTGTTTTCATTGCTTTAGTCCTCACTTGGCACCTTACTTTAGTTTTGTTTTCCAGTTTGTGCTTTAGTTAATTTTGTTCTTAACTGGTAAATATAATTTTTGATTTCCTTTGTTCGCCAGGTCAGTCTATTGCACTTTATTTTTGTTGGTCTGTTTTGACTTCATTCATGGATGTATACGTATATGTGTATATTGCATTATTTTAATTATTATTTGCCTGATTTTGTAATTGCCGTTTGTCTGGGATTCATCTTTGGCCTCTCGTTTTTGGATATTTGTTTTAACCTCACTAATGCCATAACACACCACGTGTGGAAACTTCGTTCCTGACCAGGGATCAAGCCCTGAGCCTGAGTGGGAACACTGACTCCAATACCCTAGACGACCAGAGAACTAACCCTAGGGAGTATCAAATAGTGAGAACTCACACAAAGGAAGCTACTTGCATACAGACCCAGCATCACCCAACCACCAGTAGCACCCTGTGCAGGACACCTCATCAAAAAAACAAATAAACAAAAAAATACAAACCCGCTCATCAACAGACAGTATTACCACATCACTCAGCCTGGCCCATCAGAGGAAAAACAAACAAACAAAACTCAACACAAATCTCAACCTAGAGGAAACTTACACAAACCACTGGACTAACCTTCAGTTCAGTTCACTCACTCAGTCATGTCCGACTCTTTGTGACCCCGTGAATCACAGCACACCAGGCCTCTGTGTCCGTCACCAACTCCTGGAGTTTACTCAAACTCATGTCCATCGAGTCGGTGATACCATGCATCCATCTCATCTTCTGTGGTCCCCTTCTCCTCCTGCCCCCAATCTCTCCCAGCATCAGGGATTTTTCCAATGAGTCAACTCTTCATATGAGGTGGTCCAAGTATTGGGAGTTTCAGCTTCAGCATCAGTCCTTCCAATGAACACCCAGGACTGATCTCCTTTAGGATGGACTGGTTGAATCTCCTTGCAGTCCAAGGGACTCTTAAGAGTCTTTTCCAATACTACAGTTCAAAAGCATCAATTCTTTGGCGCTCAGTTTTCTTCATAGTCTAACATGACCACTGGAAAAAACATAGCCTTGACCAGATGGACCTTTGTTTGCAAAGTAATGTCTCTGTTTTTTAATATGATATCTAGGTTGGTCATAACTTTCCTTCCAAGGAGTAAGCGTCTTTTAATTTCATGGCTGCAGTCACCATCTGCAGTGATTTTGGAGCACCCAGAAATAAAACCTGACACTGTTTCCACTGTTTCCCCATCTATTTCCCATGAAGTAATGGGACCAGATGCCATGATCTTAGTTTTCTGAATGTTGAACTTTAAGCCAACTTTTTCATTCTCCTCTTTCACCTTCATCAAGAGGCTTTTAAGTTCCTCTTCACTTTCTGCCATAAGGGTGATGTCATCTCTATATCTGAGGTTATTGATATTTCTCCCGGCAACCTTGATTCCAGCTTGTGCTTCTTCCAGCCTACCGTTTCTCATGATGTACTCTGCATATAAGTTAAATAAGCAGGGTGACAATATACAGCCTTGATGTACTCCTTTTCCTATTTGGAACCTGTCTGTTGTTCCATGTCCAGTTCTAACTGTTGCTTCCTGACCTGCATATAGGTTTCTCAAGAGGCAGGTCAGGTTGTTTGGTATTACCATCTCTTTCAGAATTTTCCACAGTTTATTGTGATCCACACAGTCAAAGATTTTGGCATAGTCAATAAAGCAGAAAGAGATGTTTTTTCTGGAATTCTCTTGCTTTTTCGATGATCCAGCAGATGTTGGCAATTTGATCTCTGGTTCCTCTGCCTGTTCTAAATTCAGCTTGAACATCTGGAAGTTCACGGTTCATGTATTGCTGAAGCCTGGCTTGGAGAATTTTGAGCATTACTTTACTAGCATGTGAGATGAGTGCAATTGTGTGGTAGTTTGAGCATTCTTTGGCATTGCCTTTCTTAGGGATTGGAATGAAAACTGACATTTTCCAGTCCTGTGACCACTGCTGAGTTTTCCAAATTTGCTGGCATATTGCATGCAGCACTTTCACAGCATCATCTTTCAGGATTTGAAATAGCTCCACTGGAATTCCATCACTTCCACTAGCTTTGTTTGTAGTGATGCTTTCTAAGGTCCACTTGACTTCACATTCCAGGGTGTCTGCTTCTAGGTGAGTGATCACACCATCATGATTATCTGGGTCATGAAGATCTTTTTCGTACAGTTCTTCTGTATATTCTTGCCACCTCTTCTTAATATCTTCTGTTTCTGTTAGGTCCATATCATTTTTGTCCTTTATCGAACCCATCTTTGCATGAAATGTTCCCTTAGTATCTCTAATTTTTTTGAAGAGATCTCTAGTCTTTCCCATTCTGTTGTTTTCCTCTATTTCTTTGCATTGGTCACTAAGGAAGGCTTAGAAGGGCAGAAACCAAAGGAAGAAAAAATTCAACCTTCTTTAAGGAAAGAATTCAACGTTTCCTTGAGGCCTTGGATAAAGAGACTTCAGTACAATAAGTTTAAAAAAAATAATGAAAAGGCAGAGAAATACTACACAAATAACAAACTAGAAACACGGAAGTCCAAATAAATGAAGAGGAAGTAGGCAAACTACCTGAAAAATAATTCAGAATAATGATAGTAAAGATGATAAAAAAACCTTGAAATCAAAAAGGAGATAATGCAAGAATCAATTAACAAAGACTTAGAAGAATTAAAGAATAAACATACAGAGACAAACACCACAATTACTGAAATTAAAAATACTCTAAAAAGAATCAATAGCAGAATGTCTGAAGCAGAAAAATGAATAAGTGAACTAGAAGATACATTGGTGGAAATAACTTCTGAACAGCTGGATAAAGTAAAAAGAATGACAAGACCTGAGGATAGTCTCAGAGACCTCTGGGACACTATCAAACACACCAACATTTGAATTATAGAGGTCTCAGAAGAAGAAGAGAAAAAGAAAGGGTATAAGGAAATTTTGGAAGAGATTATAGTTGAAAATTTCCCCAACATGGAAAAGGAAATAGTCAATCAAATCCAAGAGGCACAAAGAGTCCCAAACAGGACAAACCCAAGGAGAAACACGCCAAGACACGTACTAATCAAACTAACAAAGACTAAACACAAAGAAACAATATTAAAAGCAGCAAGGGAGAAGCAACAAGTAATATACAAGGGAAACCCCATACGCTTAACAGCTGATCTTTCAACAGAAACTCTGCAGGTCAGAAGGGAATGCAGGATATATTCAACGTACTGAAAGGGAAAAATTTACAACCAAGATTACTGTACCCAGCAAGGATCTTATCCAAAAGTGATGGAGAAATTAAAAGCTTTTCAGACAAGCAAAAGTTAAATGAATTCAGTACCACCAAACCAGCTTTACAACAAATGTTAAAGGGACTTATATAGTCAAGAAATAACAAGAGAAGAAAAAAGATCTACAAAATCAGCCTCAAACAATTGAGAAAATAGCAATAGCAACATATATATAAATAATTACTTTAAATGTAAATGGATTAAATGCTCCAACCAAAAGACACAGACTGGCTGAATGGATACAAAATCAAGACCTATGTATGTGCTGTATACAAGAAATCCACTTCAAAAAAAGAAAAAGAAATCCACTTCAGACCTAAAGACACATATAGACTGAAAGTGAGAGGATGGAAAAGTATATTCCATTCAAATGGGAAGCAAAAAAAGCTGGAGTAGCAATCCTCATACCAGACAAAATATACCTTAAAATAAAGAAGATTACAAGAGATAAGGAAGGACACTACATAATGATTAAGGGATCAATCCAAGAGGAAGACATAACAATTGTAAATATCTATATACCCGACATAGGAGCACCTCAATACATAAGACAAATACTAACATAAAAGGAGAAATTAACAGTAACACAATAATAGTAGGAGACTTTAACACCCCATTCATACCAATGGACAGATCATCAAATCAGAAAATTAATAAGGAAACACAAGTCTTAAGTGATACATTAGATGAGATGGATCTCATTGATATTTTAAGAACATTCCATCCAAATGCAGAATACACCTTCTTCTCAAGTGCACATGGGACATCCTCCAGGCTAGACCACATCTTGGGTCATAAATCAAACCTCAGTAAATTTAAGAAAATTGAAATTGTATCAAGCATCTTCTCTGACCACAATGCTATGAGACTAGATATCAATTACAAGAAAAAAATTATAAGAAATACAAACACATGGAGATTAAGCAACACATTTCTTAATAACCAACAAGTTATGGAAGAAATAAAAAATTTCTAGAAACAAATAACAATTAAAACACAACAACTGAAAACCTATGGGATGCTGTAAAAGCATTTCTAAGAGGGAAGTTTTCATCAATACAATCTTACCTCAAGAAACACAGAAAAATATCAAATAGACAATCTAACTTACTTAAAACAACTAGAAAAAGAACACCCCCCACACACAAATTAGTAGAAGGATAGAAATCAGAAAGATCTGAGCAGAAATAAATGAAAAAGAAATTAAAGAAACAATAGTAATGATTAATAAAACTAAAAGTTGATTCATTGAGAAAATAAACAAAATTGACAAGGCTTTAGCCAGACTCATCAAGAAAAAAAGAGAGAAGAATCAAATCAACAAAACTAGAAATGAAACGAGAGGCTACAAGCTACAATGCACAAATACAAAGGATGATAGAGACTATTATGAATAACTATATGGCAATAAAATAGATAACCTGGAAGAAATGGACAGATTCTTAGAAAAGCTCAATTTTCCAAGACTGATTCAGTAAGAAATTGAAATTATGAACCACCCAATTACAAGCACTGTGATCAAAAATCTCCCAAAAAACAAAAGGCCAGGACCAGATGGGGTCACAGGAGAATTCTATCAAATATTTAGAGAAAAGCTAATGCCTATACTTCTAAAACTCTTTCAAAAAATTTCAGGGGAAGGAACACTTCCAAACTCATTCTATGAGGCCACCGTCACACTGATACCAAAACCAAAGACAACACAAAAGAGGAAAACTGTAGGCCAATATCACTGATGAACATAGATGCAAAAATCCTCAAGAAAATTGTAGCAGATAGAATTCAGCAACACATCATAAAGCTCAAACACCATGATGAAGTTGGGTTTATTCCAGGAATGCAAGGGTTCTTCAGTATGCACAAATCAACCAGTGTGATACACAATATTCACAAATTGAAAGATAAAAACTATATGATCATCTCAATAGATGCAGAAAAAGCCTTTGACAAAAATCAGCACCCATATATGATTAAAACTCTTCGAAAAATGGGTATAGAAGGAACCTACCTCAACATAGAAAGGCCATATATGATAAGCCTACAGCAAGCATTATTCTTGATGGTGTAAAACTGAAAGCATCCCCCCTAAGATCAGGGACAAGACAAGGGTGTCCACTTTCACCACTATTATTCAACATAGTTCTGGAAGTCCTAGTTACAGCAATCAGAGAAGAAAAAGAAATAAAAGGAATCCAGATCAGAAAAGAGTAAAGCTCATACTGTTTGCAAATGACATGATAGTGTACAAAGAAAACCCTAAAGATAATATCAGAAAATTACTAGAGCTAATCAGTGAATTTAACAAAGTTTCAGGACACAAAATCAATATATATATATATATAAATCACTTCCATTTATATTTACTAACAATGAAAAATCAAAAAGAAATTAAAAGATAAAATCCATTCACCATTGCAACAAAAAAAATTAAATATCTAGGACTAAACATACCTAAGGAGACAAAAGAACTGTACACAGAAAATTATAAGACACTAATGAAAGAAATCAAAGATGACATAAACAGATGGAGAGATATTCCATGTTCCTGAGTAGGAAGAATCAATATTGTAAAAATGACTATACTACGAAACATAATCTACAGATTCAGTGTGATTCCTATCAAATTTCCAATGGCATTTTTCACAGAACTAGAACAAAAAGTTTCACAATTCATATTGTGAAACACAAAAGAAACACAAAAGAACCAAAATAGCCAAAGCAGTCTTGAGAAAGAAGAATGGAGCTGGAGAAATCAACCTTCCTGACTTCAGGCTATACTACAAAGCTACAGTCAGCAAGGCAGTATGGTACTGGCACAAAAACAGAAATATAGACCAATAGAACAAGATAGAAAGCCCAGAAATTAACCCATGCATGTATGGGTACCTTATTTTTGACAAAGGAGGCAAGAATATACAAAGAGGTACAGCCTCTTCAATAAATGGTGCTGGAAAAAGTGAACAGTTACATGTTCAGTTCTGTTGCTCAGTCGTTTCCAACTCTCTGCAACCCCATGAACCACAGCACACTAGAACTCCCTGTCCATCACCAACTCCTGGAATCCACCCAAACCCATGTCCATTGAGTCAGTGATGCCATCCAACCATCTCGTCCTCTGTCATCCCCTTCTCCACCCATCCTCAATCTTTCCCAGCATCAGGGTCTTTTCAAATGAGTCAGCCTTTCACACCAGATGGCCAAACTATTGGAGTTTCAGCTTCAACATCAGTCCTACCAATGAACACCCAGGACTGATCTCCTTTAAGATGGGCTGGTTGGATCTCCTTGCAGTCCAAGGGACTCTCAAGAGTCTTCTCCAACACCATAGTTCAAAAGCATCAATACTTTGGCGCTCAGCTTTCTTTATAGTTCAACTCTCACATCCACACATGACTACTGGAAAAACCATAGCCTTGACTAGATGGACCTTTGTTTGCAAAGTAATGTCTCTGTTTTTTAATATGCTATCTAGGTTGGTCATAACTTTCCTTCCAAGGAGTAAGCGTCTTTTAATTTCATGGCTGCACTCACCATCTGCAGTGATTTTGGAGCCCAGAAAAATAAAGTCAGCCACTGTTTCCATTGTTTCCCCATCTATTTGCCATGAAGTGATGGGACCAGATGCCATGTAAGGTCTGTTTAGGTCTTACTGTTAGGTCGGACAGCTACATGTAAAAGAATGAAATTAGAATACTTCCTAACACCACACAAAAAGATAAACTCAAAATGGATTAAAGACCTAAAGATAAGACCAGAAACTATAAAACTTTTAAAAGAAAATATAGGCAAAACACTAGATGAAACAAATCAAAGACAGATCCTTTATGGCCCACCTCCTAGAGTAATGGAAATAAAAACAAAAGTAAACAAGTGGGACCTGATTAAACTTAAAAGCTTTTGCACAGCAAAAGAAACTTTAAGCAAGGTGAAAAGATAAACCTCAGAATGGAAGAAAACAATAGCAAATGAAACGACTGACAAAGGATTAATTTCCAAAATATACAAGCATCTCATACAACTCAATACCAGAAAAACAAACAACCCAATCAAAAAGTGGGTAAAAGACCTAAACAGACATTTCTCCAAAGAAGACATACAGATGGCTAACAAGTACATGAAAAGATGGTTAACATCACTCATTGTTAGAGAAATGCAAGTTCAAAACTACAATGTGATATCACATCACATCAGTCAGAATGGCCATCATCAAAAAGTCTACAAACAATAAATGCTGGAGAGGGTGTGGAGAAAAGGGAACACTCTTTCACTGTTGGTAGGAATGTAAACTGATGCAGCCACTATGGAAGACGATATGTAGATTCCTTAAAAACCTAGGAATAAAACCACCATGTGACCCAGCAATCCCACTCCTAGGCATATACCCTGAGGAAACCAAAATTTCAAAAGACACATGTATCCCAATGTTCATTGCAGCACTATTTACAATAGCTAAAACATGGAAGCAACCTAGATGTCCATCGATAGATGAATCGATAAAGAAGCTGTGGTACAAATACACAATGGAATAGTACTCAGCCATAAAAAGGAACACATTTGTGTCAGTGCTAAAGAGGTGGATGAACCTAGAACCTATTATACAGAGTGAAGTAAGTCAGAAAGAGAAAGAGAAATATCATACTCTAATGCATATATATGGAATCTAGATAAATGGTACTGAAAAATTTATTTACAGGGCAACAATGGAGGCACAGACATAGAGAATAGACTTATTGACATGGGGAGAGGGGAGGAGAGGGTGAGATGTATGGAAGGAGTAACATGGAAACTTACATTACCATATGTAAAATAGATAGCAACAGGAATTTTCTGTATGTCTCAGGAAATTCAAACAGGCACTGTGTATCAACCTGGAGGGGTGGGGTGGGGAGGGAGATGAGAGGGAGTTTCAAAAGGAAGGGGAGATATGTATACCTAAGGCTGATTCACATTGAGCTTTGACAGAAAATAACAAAATTCTGCAAAGCAATTATCTTTCAATAAAAAATAAATAAATTTAAAAAATATTGCTTGGAGAAATATCAGTAACCTCAGATATGCAGATGACACCATCCTTACGGCAAAGAGTGAAGAAGAACTAAAGAGCCTCTTGATGAAAGTGAAAGAGGAGAGTAAAAAAGCTGGCTTAAAACTCAACATTCAGAAAATTAAGATCATGGTATCCGGTCCCATCACTTCGTGGCAAATAGATGGGGAAATAATGGAAGCAGTGACAGACTTAATTTTCTTGGGCTCCAAAATCACTGCAGATGATGACTGAAGCCATGAAACTAAAAGACACTTGCTCCTTGGAAAAAAAGCTATGACAAAACTAGACAACATATTAAAAAACAGAGACATTACTTTGCCAACAAAGGTCTGTCTAGTCAAAGCTATGGTTTTTCCAGTAGTCATGTATGGATGTGAGAGTTGGACTATAAAGAAAGCTGAGCACCAAAGAACTGACGCTTTTGAACTGTGGTGTTGGATAAGACTCTTGAGAGTCCCTTGGACTGCAACTTGTCCATCGTAAAGGAAATCAGTCCTGAATATTCATTAGTAGGACTGATGGTGAAGCTGAAACTCCAATACTTTGGCAACCTAATCGAAGAACTGACTCATTTGAAAAGACCCTGATGCCAGGAAAGATTGCAGGTGGGAGGAGAAGGAGATGACAGAGGATGAGATGGTTGGATGTCGTCACTGACTTGGTAGACATGAGTTTGAGCAAGCTCTGGGAGTTGGTGATGAAGAGGAAAGCCTGGGATGCTGGAGTCCATGGGTTTGCAGGGAGTTGGACATGACTGAGCGGCTGAACTGAAACTGAACTTGCATCTTGGAAGGATAGTTATGACAAACCTAGGCAGTATATTAAAAAGCAGAGATATCACCTTGCCAAAAAGTTTTTTTATAGTCAGTGCTAGGGTTTTTCCAGTAGTCACGCATGGATGTGAGAGAAGGCTGAGCACTGAAGAATTGATGATTTCTAACTGTGGTGCTGGAGAAGACTTGTGGAAATCCCTTTGACTGCAAACAGATCAAACCAGTCAATCTTAATGAAAATCAATCCTGAATATTCACTGGAAGGACTGATGCTGAAGCTGAAGCTCCAATACTTTGGCCACCTGATGCAAAGAGCTGACTGATTGGAAAGGACCCTGCTGTTGGGAAAGATTGAGGGCAAAGGAGAAGGGGGTGGCAGCGGATGAGATAGTTAGATACCATCACTGACTTAATGGACATGAAATTGAGCAAACCCCAAGAGATAGTAAAGGACAGAGGAGCCTGGTGTGGTATAATTCATGGGGTCACAAAAAGTTGAACATGACTTAGTGACTAAACAACAGCTGTATGTATATTTATGTGTGTAAAAGACCTAAAATCTTCATTTACTGTTTTAATAGGTCAATAGATGATGTTTTAATTTGATAAATCACAATATAGCTGGGTAGCAGTAGACATAGAAACATTAAAAAAGTTTTTGCCCTTGGCAATATGTAAACTGTGTAGTAAACAGAAGGAATAATCTTTAAAAAAAAGTATATAGTGCTGTTAGTAATGGTCAAATTCTTCAACTGTATACTCATATTTCTTTAATTTTTTAAGTCTGTAGATCTTTTCCATCATTGCTACTTGACCATCCCTGAATCTATCAGTTTCCTCTTTAGCGTCACAATGCCTCCTTTCTCTTTCTCCCAAGTTGTCCCTTCAGTAACATGGAACTGGGCTAAAATCACTATTATGCACATTCAGAGTTCTTAGAAAGATAAGAATTTATTCCCCCCGTGGTGCTTCTTTTTCAGTTCTGAGCACAGCAAAGACATGTTACATAACTTGGAGTTTCAACAAACACCTGGAAATCAGGCTGTGTGTATTGCTCAGATGAGACCAGACATGAAGAGATTGGTAGTGACAAGTGTTGTCACTTCTCTCTCTGACAGCAGGCAAGTGGCACATTGTATATACAAGGTCTGATACCATGCTCTCAAGATGAGAAAAAAAGGAAAAGGTAAGTGAAAAATAACATTTCAGAGAGAGCTAGCTGGGGAAATAATGGCAAATTACACATGATTTAGCTTTGCTCTTGGCTTTTATAAAGACTCAAGAACTATGAACTGAGCGGATGAGCCCTAATTAAGTCTCCTCTTGATGTCTGCACTGCACACCCAGTTCTCAGGCTGTGTTTTAAAAAGGCATCATATCATCCTCTAATTCATCTGCTTTTTTTCCTGCCTTGCTTTTTTTTTTTTTTTTTAATTTCCCCTTTGTTTTCCTTGAGTAAAATTGAGGTTAAAGTGAGTCATTAAGAATTTTAAAAAAAATTTAATAATGAAAAAATAGCTCAGATGAATTTTAATTAGAGTCTAATTTAATGGGATTTGAACCCACCACACTGAAAGTCTATAGCTATAACTTCAGTCATTAAATTGCAAGGCCTTTGCTTAAACTCAGTGGGAGTTTAGAGAGATTATTTTGGCTGTTTGAAGACACCATGTTTTTTCCATTAATGCCAGGGAAATATATTGAGCGACTAAAATATTACTAATAAAAATAAATGTGAAAGTTGTAAATTTCAAACAATGTAAGACCCATAGTTCATACCTGAATTTCCAAATGTGTATGTGACATTTCATTAAGCTTAAAGCTGAAGACACACTGTACTATGTCTGACCTCTTTGAAATAAGGAACCTAAATATTTCTGCACTTTGTCATCCCTTGAAATCTAACAATAATAAGGCAGAAAATATGATAGGGTCTAAGTCTCGAGAAGGCTGTTATGGAAACTCCCTGGTCCTGAGCTCAGACATGAGGCATCACCATGAACTTTTAGCATCCGCAGTCCTCACACTGCCTTCCAACGGGCTGTTTTCATTCATAAAATGGGAACAGTGAAATATATCAATTTGGATGGGAGATTATGAGGTAGATCAATTAAAATCAACACCTCAAACCTTTCCAGAAAAGGTAATGCATGTGAAGGGTGAGGCAGAATTCCCAGAGGGATTTGAACTCATTATCTCAGAAGTTAAGTGCTTCCACTTTGAACCACTAGGCTGAACAGCCTTGAGAAATACCCCTATTGGTTTCAGTCACTAAGTCAGCCACTGGAGGGAGCCAAGATGACTCCCAGAGTGTAGTTGAATATGCTGAACTGGTAGGGAAAGATAATTTTAAAATGGCACGTAAGGATGACAGAATTTGAACAAAATCCCTTTTATTTATTTATGCCAAAATCTGTGTGAATGTAAAATGCCATCTCAATCATGCTTTATTTATGGTGTGGTTTTTTCCTTTGGGGAAAAAAAGAAAAGAAGCAGAATGTTGGCTTGATGTTCTCCTCTGACTGATTCTCATTCCCACTGGCAAGTGAGCCACGTGGAGAGCTCGGACCCCAGAGCAAACTCCAGCACAGGCCGAGCCAGGTGTGGGCACGCTCCCTGACTCAACTTGCCTGGGCTGATCTGAGCAGGTTAGAAAAGGCATTGCTTGTCATTTCATGCAGCTAGAAATCATGCCTATGCCTCTCCTTGAATAGAGAGATGTGCAATATGTAAAATTCCTAAAGACAATTTTATTTATAGCTGTTGCAAACAATGTTTATACAAAGTTTATTAAATATGTCACCCACATTGATTTATCCCAACCATTCTCTTCAATCACTAATATTTATGTGATCGGTTCAGTTGCAACAATTATTTTATATGCTGTAGAGTATGTTATAACGAAGGATTCACCCTGGCAATTATATGAAAGATAAAATGCTTCCTGAAGACCTTGGGGCAGGCCAGGAAGTATATTATTGGACACAAGGTGGTTTTAACTGAATGCCACAGCACTTAATTTAGAGCAAGAAATGTAGAGCATCTTATACTTTAAAAATGAAAGCTGGTTTTGTGTTCTTTCTGAATTTTTCTTATTTCTGGGATAGTAAAATCCTCTGCACAATTCCTTTCTCACATCCAAACCTTGGGCCTGGAAACACTTTCATCTCTTTGAAACACTTGTCATCTCTTTGAAATTCTGTCAGTTTTTGCTTCTCTGCAGCATTTATCTTTATTTAGTGCCCAAAGTGGGCAGGAGAGTCTACTTGGCATTTTTAAACACCTATGGAAGAAACTAGACACGTGTTCGTTGCCTGAAAGGAATTGGCATCTGATGTGAGGGGCTGAAGCATGGTTAACAAGAAACCAGAATTTTCTAAAGACCCCAAGGTAACTGTTGAAACTATGAGATGATAAGCTCAACAAAACATAAAAAGTTATTAAAAATTCAAGTGAATGCAACTTCTTCTGTTACCTAAGAAAGACTCAAAAGTCCTTTGTTTGGCAAAACTGATTTAACAGACCTATTTCAGTTAGGAGAGTAGGGCCTCGGGGCATGGCATGAAAATAGACAATAAAACAAAGAGGAATCTAAACTGTTTTCCAAAAGAAATTAGCAGTCTTCCAGGGCTGAATTTCACTGTAGAAAGGAGAGAGGGCACAAGTTTGAGATCTAGAAAGAAAGAGGAGGGTGAACAAGAGGAGAAGATGATCACTGAAAATTGTTTTCTCCCAAGGCTGGGAAATGACCTTGAGTGCAGACGTGTGTCATATTCAAGTTGGACAATTTTGCTCTTTTGTTGTGTATGCCTCTGCTTGCTCCCAAATCAATGTTTTGGGAAATGGGGAGTCCAAACTGAAGTAAACTGTTTCATAAAAGCACATAGTAATAATTGATAAACTGAGACAATTTGGTCTTTGGTCAAAGCAAAAATACAAAACCAAAGGTAACTAGAAGTGTTTTGTCAGCACTCACACTAACTTCCAAAATCTCTGGAGAGACTAGGAGGAATCCTCACTGAGAGATGAGGACTCCTTTTAAAGTGATTTAATCTCAGGGGACAGAGTGAACACTGACCTAAGGGTCGTGTAACATTGCCATAGGCAATGAATGGGTTCTTCCAGTTCCCCAGTTGCAACTGGCTTCTACCCTTTTCTTCCTCCTACTATATATTTTTCAAAAATACTTATTTCTCTGCCAGGAGAGATTGTTTTCCACTAACCAAATTGTCCTCTTTAGCTGTGATTAGATTTGATTTTCAGGCTGTTTCATTTCATAGCCCTTTCTAGCAATTAGTATAGACAATGAAGAACTTTGGGGCCATGGATTTGGAAATACTTGTGTAAAACCAATCACTCTCAAGTAGAATCTATTGAACTTGTAGAAACTTTGTGGTCAACTCTTTTAGGAAAGCAATTATCCTGAGTCACATGAATAAATCAATCGATTGACTGTTCATTGGACAATCCTGGCACCAGGCTGCAAGCTGGACAAAAGATGAAGAAATCTTCATCTGTAGCAAGCATGCATCTTCATGAGGAAGGAAGTGAACGACCATTCATTTAGGAGAACCATCGAAACAGTATGGAGTGACTCTCATCTTTTTTGGTCCAATTTATCACTTAATGCAAAGAGAAAAGATTTGACTTCAACTTGGTAGTAGAAATTTGGGCTTTGCCTCATATGTTCATAAAAGAGGGTTATCTGTTAGGAAAAGTTTGCAGAACCTAAGATATTAGAGACTCTCATTGTGGCTGCTAATGGATATGTTGTAACCTTAGCATTAAGTTGGTATCCAGAAAAAAAACTATATAACCTACTTAAGGGCTTCATAGTTTTACACAGTAAGATGTTACACTATTCTTTTACACTCTTCCTCTGGGAATCTTAGTTTACAACTCTTGACAAAGAATGCTCATTCAGTAAAGTCCTACAGGGATAAATATAGGATAACATTGCTGACAGTAAGATTCCCCAAATTTCTGTGTCCTATGAGACCATGATGCAGAGTATCTGGGGCCTACTTGATATACTCCCTCTGAGTCCCAAGTTCCATTGAACTGTCAGCCCGCATTGC
This sequence comes from Odocoileus virginianus, assembly GCF_023699985.2. Classification (NCBI taxonomy): domain Eukaryota; kingdom Metazoa; phylum Chordata; class Mammalia; order Artiodactyla; family Cervidae; genus Odocoileus; species Odocoileus virginianus. The sequence continues at coordinate 38,810,868 of NC_069678.1, forward strand.
TATCCGATTGCCACAATTCCTTGATATATGAAATCATGGTGGAATTTCCTTGGAATGATATATCTTAAGCCAGGATAGAATTCAATGACTTCCAGATGCCTTCACAATGATGGTCCACTGCGTAAGGAATTACCACAGATTATCTCCCCTTTGATTTGTCACAGTTTTGTATGGAGTTTATTATCAGAAGAAATATTAACCTAACCTTCAACAGCAGCCTATTTCTGAAATCTTCAGACAACATTGAAAAAAAAAAAAAAACACCCCAAAAGGAGCCTGTTATTCTTTTTACTGACATGAGAATGGTCAGTTACTTCTGCTAAGCTCCCAGAAAAAAAATGAAGGAAAATCCCATAGTCCTGAAGTGCTTTCCCTCCTAAGCATGGAACAAATATCCAGTGGTCTAGAGAGTGTTCCTCTAGAGAGTGAACTCAGTGGCAAAGATAACAGAAGTGGGAAGGTACTGTCAACAGTGCACTGAGCGGGGAAGAGCAGAATTCTTTCTGTCTGCCACCTACCTTGGCCTCTAGGCTGCTGCCATGCATGTGATCTTGGATTCTGCACCACAGACCTATACAAAACTAATTGTTCATGTGATTTTCTTTCTGAGCCACTGCAGATGTCCTTTTCTGTAACAATTTAATTAACACTTTAAAATAATGATGCATTAATTAATGCCAAATTACAATGAAAATCCTGGAGAATTACACTTTATATCAACATTAATGCAAAATGAGTTCCTCCTGGATAATTTTTCTTACAATGAATACAAAAAGAGATAATACTAATTAGGCCATCAATTTAAATTTACCATAATTTCAATCCATGTCATTTATCTGCTTCCCAGCACAAAACAATTCTGGTCTACCACACATTTGTACTGCAGTAGGGATGTCTGTGCAGCAATCAGGCCAGGGTCAACTTTAACGTATTGCAAGATGGGCTCGAATTTTGTATCTCAGTTATTGAAAACAGTGCATATGTGTTTAAGAAAAAGAAAGAAATTCAAATCTTTAGTAATAAAATGTCTTGATTTGAATAGAGTTACATACTCGATGCTATAATATGCACGGCATAAGTCATCAGTCTATCAAGTCACATATAATTCAGTTCATTTTTCAGTCTCAGGGTCATGACCCAGGAGTTAGAAGAACTGCAGTATCTCAGGGCCATTAGTTCCTGAGCAGACCTAAATCACCTCTTCCCATGTTCAAAAGTGATACCATCAGCACCTGTTACATTTCATTTTCATTGCTTCTAATAAGCAGATGTTCTTTCAGCATGAGGAAGAGAGCAGGTTCCAAAGGTTAACTTTACAGCACTTGTGAAGAGGGAAAACACAGCAGTGGCTCTTCCATTTTATCTATTTTCTTTCTTCAGTGACCCTTCACACTTGCCTTTCATATTGAGATTCACTTCATGTCTAGAGCATTGAGGATCTGGAGACCATTGTGCTACTAAGTTAAAACACCTTGACTAAATATTTTCATAAAATAAATGTTTTATTCTTACTTAAGTCTTTCAACAGGAAGGGAGCTCGTTGGGTCACATTCCTTCAGGTGTGTGCATGCTAAGTTGCTTCAGTTGTGTTCCACTCTTTGCAACCCTATGGACTGTAGCCCGCCAGGCTCCTCTGTCCAATGGATTCTGCAGGCAAGAATACTAGAGTGGGTTGTCATGCCCTCCTCCAGGGGATCTTCCTGACCCAGGGATCGAACCTGTGTCTCCTGCACTTGCAGGCAGATTCTTCACCACTAATGCCACCTGAGAAGCCTATTCCTTCAGGGCTTAATCTTAAATTATACTCTTTTTGATGGAAATTCCCATCTCTCATGTTTGGGGATCCTGGCATACACTTTGCTAAACTGCTGCAAAAACATATGTAATAAAATGACCAACTGTAATGCAGAAGTAGATATGGAAATATGACAGCAAAATAAAGAAACTTTCAACAGTAAGAATCTCTACCTTCAGAAGGGATAACATCAGAATGTGGTGTAGTTCTTGTACCTCTGGGGCACTTTCCTGGATGTGTGCTAACTCCTTTTAGCAATTTATCACCAGGCCCCTCTTGAAGATCACTTTTCCCTTGTATTAAATGACAAAAACTTTGCTCTTTATAGTTTGATTTTCCCATGTTCTAAATCAGCAGTGGAAATTTCTGCTTGCCCAGGTGTTCTCAAGGAAAGTAGGCAATGGGCCTAAATGAAGTCTGGCAGAAAGAAATTAATTTTAAAAAATCAATAAGCTCTGCCTTTGTTTTTATTCAGCTTTAGGGGAATACATATCAGTGACTGTGTCTCCATGCCTGAAATAACAAGAGCATGTCAGAGCGGATCGGGGGCATAGGTGATCCATTCCACCTTCTCTGCCTGGTTGACTGCCAGGTGGTAGATGATGAAGACAGCTGAAAACTCGATCTTGTAGGACTACTTGGTATCATACAGCCATCTTTCAACCATATATATCTACCAGAGGCATCAAAATGATGCAATTCAACATGTGTTCCTTGTTTACATCTGTAGAGTTTTTCATGAAGATGGTAAAAATCTCTAAGCTAGTTCATCATATATGCCATTAATTATACGTTTGAAATTTCTTAAGGTAATTCTAGAGATTAAACAACATATCCTCATAGTTTAGCTCAATATCTCAATATTTGTTTACTTGCCTCTTATAACACTTATATTCTCTTCTCAATCCATTCCCCTATCAGGAAATACTAGTAAAAGACTATGCAAATTTACAAACTTTCTGAAATATAACTGTTTCACAAAGATACGAATTGTGTCATGTTGCTGGCAGATGAATGTTTTCAAATCTGTTCTTTTAATAGTCTCTTAGCAAGGTTAGTATACAAAGAAACTATTTAGACTATTTCTCAGTTGACATAATTTAATCCTTCTAGTTTTAGCTTTATTTTGAATGGTGAAGGCAATGTCTCTCAAATGCTGGATTGCATTGAGTTAGAAATAGTAACTTTACAAAAACAACAAAAACGTGAACTTTCTTATTAAATGATCTTCCTGATTTTATTCACTCACATTTATCCAAACACAGAACAAGCAAAAACCATAACACCCTAGTGGCTAGGTCTCAACTTAACCTCATGAGTAGAAACTGTTAGCCTCAAATCTTCTTCCCCTCTGGGATTTTTGCTTTGCTACTTTGCTGATAAACTCTGGAATTAGATGGGAATTCAAATTTCAGCTCTACCCTAGGAAGCTACCTACCCTCCCTAAGCTTTGGTTTTCTCATCTACAAAGTGGAAATGATAGTACAAGTGGTTTTAAAGATGGATGGAATGAAAGTGCTTATACAGTGTTGTCTACCTTTATTTCAATTTCTGTTGGTTGAAAATTCATTCATTGTTTCTGCAAACATTGACTGATCACCTATCGGTGACAGCCACAAGCCTCTGGCAATAATAAGATGATTAAGATAAATTCTTTATCTAAAAGAACTTCACAGTCTAGGTGCCCATTTAGGTACAAGTTCAGTTCAGTTGCTCAGTCATGTCCAACTCTTTGCGACCCCACGAACTGCAGCACGCCAGGCCTCCCTGTCTATCACCAACTCCCGGAGGCCACCCAAACCCATGTCCATTGTGTCAGTGATGCCATCCAACCATCTCATCCTGTCGTCCCCTTCTCCTCCTGCCTTTAATCTTTCTCAGCATCAGGGTCTTTTTAAATGAGTCAGCTCTTCACATCAGGTGGCCAAAGTATTGGACTTTCAGCTACAACATCAGTCCTTCCGATGAACACCCAGGACTGATTTCCTTTAGGATAAAGTGGTTGGATCTCCTTGCAGTCCAAGGGACTCTAAAGAGTCTTCTCCAACCAACAGTTCAAAAGCATCAATTCTTTGGCACTCAGCATTCTTTATAGTCCATCTCTCACATCCATACATGACTACTAGAAAAACCATAGCCTTGACTTTGTTGACAAAGTAATGTCTCTGCTTTTTAATATGCTGTCTAGGTTGGTCAAAACTTTCCTTCCAAGGAGTAAGTGTCTTAATTTCATAGCTGCAATCACCATCTGCTGTGATTTTGGAGCCCAGAAAAATAAAGTCAGCCACTGTTTCCATTGTTTCCCCATCTATTTGCCATGAAGTGATAGGACCAGATGCCATGATCTTAGTTTTCTGAATGTTGAGCCTTAAGCCAACTTTTTCACTCTCCTCTTTCACTTTCATCAAGAGGCTCTTTAGTTCTTCTTCACTTTCTGCCATAAGGGTGGTGTCATCTCCATATCTGAGGTTATTGATATTTCTTCTGGCAATCTTGATTCCAGCTTGTGCTTCCTCCAGCCCAGCATTTCTCATAATGTACTCTGCATATAAGTTAAATAAGCAGGGTGACAATATACAGCCTTGACATACTCCTTTCCCTATTTGGAACCAGTCTGTTGTTCCATGTCCAGTTCTAACTGTTGTTTCCTGACTTGCATACAAGTTTCTCAAGAGGCAGGTCAGGTTGTTTGGTATTCCCATCTCTTTCAGAATTTTCCACGGTTTATTGTGATACACACAGTCAAAGATTTTGACATAGTCAATAAAGCAGAAATAGATGTTTTTCTGGAACTCTCTTGCTTTTTCGATGATCCAGCAGATGTTGGCAATTTAATCTCTGGTTCTTCTGCCTTTTCTAAATTCAGCTTGAACATCTGGAAGTTCATGTATTGCTGAAGCCTGGCTTGGAGAATTTTGAGCATTACTTTACTAGCATGCGAGATGAGGGCAATTGTGCGGTAGTTTGAGCATTCTTTGGCATTGTCTTTCTTTGGGATTGGAATGACAACTGACCTTTTCCAGTCCTGTGGCCACTGCTGTTTTCCCAATTTGCTGGCATATTAAGTGCAGCACTTTCACAGCATCATCTTTTAGAATTTGAAATAGCTCAACTAGAATTCCATCACCTCCACTAGCTTTGTTCGTAGTGATGCTTCCTAAGGCCCACCTGACTTCACATTTCAGGATGTCTGGCTCTAGGTGAGTGTGAGTGATCATACCTTCATGATTATCTGGGTTGTGAAGATCTTTTTTGTATAGTTCTTCTGTGTATTCTTGCCAGCTCTTCTTAATAGCTTGTGCTTCTGTTAGGTCCATACCATGTCTGTTCTTTATTGAGCCCATCTTTGCATGAAATGTTCCCTTGATATCTCTAATTTTCTTGAGGAGATCTCTAGTCTTTCCCATTCTGTTGTTTTCCTCTATTTCTTTGCACTGATCATTGAGGAAGGCTTTCTTATTGCTCCTTGCTATTCTTTGGAACTCTGTTTTCAAATGGGTGTATATTTCCTTTTCTCCTTTGCCTTTCACCTCTCTTCTTTTCACACCTATTTGTAAGACCTCCTCAGACAGCCAATTTTCTTTTTTTTAATGTACAAGAGTAAATAATTAAAATACACTGTGTTATAATGGAGGCATGAACAAAATACCATATAGTAACAGAAAACTGGAGAGATTAACTTTGGGGATTTGGAGGAGGGATCCACATAATAGGTGATATTTGCATTAGAGTCCAGTGAAGAATAAAGGCAGCACCATTCTAAGAAACCAAAATGGATACAGAAAAGAGTCAGGTTCATCATGTGACAAGTTGTGGATATGGACATATATGGATTCATAACAGCTTGTCTATGAGGACAGAGGTTAAGTGAGTTTGGATGTTAATGACCAAAAACATGTATTTTCCTTCTTATAACTCTGGAGAGATTGGTAAACATAACCAAAGTCTTAAATTTTTAGGTACACTATGCCATAGCTTTTCTGTTTGCAGGAATTTATTTTAAGAGAATTACCATGAAATAAGAATAAAGTTGTGATATGAGTTTCTGAGTCTCACCAAGATGGCGAACTAGAAGGGCTGTTGGATTCCCTGCCTCTAATCAATCCCAGAAACATTAAGAAAAAATGAGAAACAGACTCTAGGACAAACAATATCACAAAACTGAAAAACCAGTGAGACCACAGTGGATGGTTGACTTTTGAATGTGTGGTAGTACTGGACGCACAAAGAGACAACAAATGGAGACACAAGATATAACTGGTTATGGCAATGAACATGTGAACCTGGCCAGAAAAGTTTAATGTTTGTTCTCACCTTTCCTTCCATTATCTTGGGACCATTAATGTCTGCTATTTTGCTAGAGACCTACACTCTCAGTATTTGGGTCTGAGGGATCGGATCAAAGTAGCATAGCAAAAATCCCTGAAGGTATGAATAATCGGGGTGAACAGGTTCCTGCCCGTCAGTTGTCCTCAGGTACCCACTGGTTTGCCCTGGCCCTCTGAACCCCAGAGTTGGGAGTCACTATGCAGAGTTTTCTTCCTGACACTGTTGCTTGGCAACAAGACTTTCCCAGAGAAGTTACCTGGTGGGGCTGCAACAAAAGGAAGTGGTCGACAATGATTTTATACTGACTCATATCTCTGCTCTGGGCTCATCCTTCCTTTTCCTTATACTTGCTTACCTGTCTTTGGTCCTTGGGCTCTTCCACTACATGTTTTACCAAACAGAGAGCAGCAGGCACTCACAAGAGAACACGGACTCATGGACTGAGATAGCAAGCATACTATGGCATTTAACTTTCTTACAGAACACACACCAGACTGGGCAACATACATCTTCTGAGAGTAAACCTTTAGAAGAGATGGATGAATACTCTAAAATAAGTATGATTAAAATATTTTTGATTTTTGATTAAAATGTTTTTGGAAAACAGAACGAGGAATAAGTTAAAAGGTCAGAATGAGAAACTCTGGGCTTTCTTTGTAGCTCAGTTGGTAAAGAGCCTGACTGCTATGCAGGAGACCTGGGTTCGATCCCTGGGTCAGGAAGATTCCCTAGAGAAGGAAATGACAACTCACTCACTCTAGTATTCTTGCCTGGAGAATCGCATGGACAAAGGAGCCTGGCAGGCTACAGTCTATGAGGTCACAAGAGTCTACACAACTGAGCGACTAAGAACACAACACACAGCAGGCACCCAGTCAGCAGGAGGTGGAATGAGGAAGTAGAAGACAGAAAAGCTAAGTCACAGCAGCTAGAAATGGAAGTGACATTATGTAAATACAAGAAAGCTCAGGGGAGAAAAATTGAATGAAATTGTTAAAGAAATAATGAAGAAAAAAGTACCAGGATTTTTGAAAATTTCAAGACATTAGAATGACAAGGGCTGGTAGAACACCAAACAAGAAAAATAAGGAGAGCCTTAGCAAAGAGAAGTAGTGGACTTTACTAGAAAGAGCAGTTCATCTACAAGGAAAGAAGAATAAGATTGGCATCAGATTTCTCCACAGCAACAGTGGATGGAAGAAAAATTAGTGTGCTTAAGAACTGAAACTAAATATTAGTTACAAAAACATTTACTGTGACATTTCTTGTAATAGCGAAATACTGAAAGTGCCTTGAATGTCCATACTATGACATACCATGCAGCCACTTAAAATTATGTTACAGAAAAATGCTTTAAACTTAAGAAGATATTCACAATGAATAGATTTCTCTATGAATATAAGAGATTCTGCACATGCATAGGATGATTCCATTTTTGTGTATGTGGAAAGAATATATGCAGGAAGTTTAGTTTTTATCTCTGACAGTTAGTGGAACTACAGATACTACTTTTTGCTTTTATAGCATCTACATTTTCTCATATGAGATTTTGCTACTTTTTTAAAGGAAAAAAAATAATACTTAACTATTGATTTAACTCTGAGAGAACTCCTAGACTAGATACTAATTGGGAGTGATTTTAGATGCTCAGAAGCTGTTACAACGGTTCTGGGAGATGTGACATGATTGAATTAAGACAGTGGCAAAGGGGATGGATCTAGGGGGCTCTATTGGACTGACATGCAGGAAAAATGAATTGGAATTTGTTAGCAGTTGGATAGGGGACATGTCAAGGATGACTCTGAAGTTTCTAGCTCCTCTCATATTTTACTTATCAATTCCTAAATTTAGGTTTGAAAGAACTATTATACATGCCCTTCTAAAGAAATGTTGTGATACAAAAGGCAGATATTTATACTGTGTTTCCAGCAGCTCCTTCTATGAAAGCACTTTTGAAGCTGATTTGTATGTACACCTACATTGTGAGCCACAGATATTTTATTTTCAAGAAAAACATGCTCTACAAACTCTTTCCCAACCTGTGTCATTAAGAAAAAGCAATTGCTTTATTCACCACCAACCTCTGCCTGAGATCTTTTGAATGCAGCTTCAAAGGTACATTCCATGAATATATCTTTTTCCCATGTGTGTTGAAACCTGCTGGCAAAATATGTGTTATTTCATACCTCTATGAAAAAAATGGGCCGCGTACGTGAATGGGCAATTTACAACAGAACCGAAACAAATGATGGCTACTATAAGAAAACGTGTTAAATTATCTTAGTAATGAACTTTAAACCTAGTTTCAAATGGCAAAATTATCTCTTAAAAAGATAATGCACAATGCTGGCAGGTTGTTGGTGAGATGGACATTTTCTTACATGGTTAGCACACTTTGTGGACAAATTCTTCACTATTTGAGAAGAACATTAAAACTAATCTTTCCTTTCAGTCCAGCAATCACATTTTTGGAAATTTATATTAAAGAAATAATTAGAAATATAGTTAAGGATTAATTAATTGATGTTTAAGACAGGATAACAGTAAAATAAGTTGTATATTTACTAAAAGAACATTTTCCTCAAAAATTTAATAATATGAAAGAATATTCATGATACCTAAGTGACAAACTCTGTATGCCATAGAATTTTTATTTTAAATAGCTTATTTTTGCATTTTAAAAAAAAGAAAAGAAAGAACCTGAAATATCAGCATTAATTATCTCTAAATAGTGGGATTATTGATAATTTTGCTATCATTATTGGTTTTTTAAGCTTCTAAAGTGAAGCATAAAGATTTTAAAATGAAGATAATTATTAAAAGTAATTTATTTCTGATACATTTTCAGTGATGTTGAGCACTCAACATTACCTTATTTTTTTTTCTTTTTGTATATATATATATATATAAATAGATAACTGGCACAGATATAAAAATCAGTTCAGTAATTTAGGAAAATTACCACATGGCCATAGACATGTGTTTATTTAACTAGGATGTTGTCTAGGAAGTGCTCCTCATTTAGTAAAAATTTACTGAGGGGCATAAATCCGCAATCTATCAAAGGTGGAAGGGACAGAATAATACAGTCCAAACCTCATTTTACAAGTGGGCTTTGTGAATTTTTTTTTGTTGCTGTTATGAGGCTCTGGGAAGCCATTGAAGGTTTTCAAACGCAGAAATGAGGTAATTAGATAGTTTTGGTGATAATGTGGATGGTGGAGGGGCAGAGTAATAGTTGAGGGACAGGACATCCAGAGAGAAGTCTATTTTAACAATCCAGAGAGGAAGCAACACAACCGTGTATTGGGAAAGTGCTAGTGGGTCTGAAGAGCTGATGAGTTAGCTTAGGTGACTATAGAAGGTGATACCGTTGTCTGAGATAAATTATCAAATGTGCTCAGCTGTGTCTGACTCTGGGACCCAATGGCCTGTAGCCCGCCAGGCTCCTCTGTCCATGGGATTCTCCAGGCAAGAATACTAGAGTGGGTTGCCATTTCCTCCTCCAAGGATTCTTTCCAACCCGGGGGGAGAACCCATGTCTCCCAAGTCTCTTGCATTGGCAGGCAGGTTCTTTACCACTGAGCCACTTGGGAAGATGTCATATTTGTCCACAATCTTGCCATACTGTGGGCTTTTAATAAATATTAACTCATTGGCTAATTAGGCTATATTTATATCTTCTTTAGAGGAACTTGAGTTTGTATTAATAAGTATCTACTTTTAACTTCATATATTTTGAGATATATAAGAGGAGACCTATGACTTAGGTAAATAGGACAGAGGCACTAAACTTTAAATATACATTAATACTACTTAGCTAGGTTATGCCATATCTTCCAGGCCATTTTTGTCCAGCTCATCATTTTCATAGCAACAATGCCAAAAGTAACACCTAGAGAAATAGGACTATTTTTAAGTTTTCTATTTTATGTCAATTAGAAACTAATTTGAAATGTTTTAGTGTAAAGGTGGAAGGTATTTCTGGTCCAGTCACCAGCATTAATTAGTTGTTTTAAAACCAATATATTTTCTTCCTTTCTTTGGGCACCATATGTTCTTCTCCACTGAGGTATGAATTTATGCCCTCACTGAGACACAGTCAAGAGGCATATTCAGAGGGGGTGCTTTCTTGCAGGCATGTTCTGTTGACATCATCATGAATATAAGAATGATCTTAGGAAAAAGGAAATTAAATGATAGGAAGTGCATTCTTATATTTTATTGAAGTTGTTGTGGATTCAGCTAACAGCATTAGAACAATCTCAAAATTATTAAACTCCAGCCATCCAGCCTGTGATTCAAGTGGTCAAGTCCTTTTTTGAATATCCCACAAAGGATCTATTTCCTTTGTAAGTATATCATAAAAGCTTATATTTTATCTAGGTGAAATTTATCCCCTTGTAGCCTGTATCTGTTGATCTTAGTACAAGAAGCCAAGTTCCCATTTTGTATACCACTCTTAACTGCAAAGATCCTTTGTGCTGTTTTCTTCTTCATCCCCTTCACATGCTGTCAATATCTTTTATTCTGTTCATTACCTTGATTGCTCTGTTATGAATGTGCACTAGTTTTGTACATATTTTTTAAATAAACTTTTTTTTTAAAGGATGGAAATAAAAGTCCTCTCAACAATTTCTAAATTTGGTGAGCTACTATTTAAAATAAATTTTTAAGGAAGATTTCTATATTGTTCTTCCTGCCTCCAGATATTTCTGTTCAATTTTAGTTTCCAGCCAACCGCTGGAGGTATCCGTCTAAACTGCACTTCCCACCAGTGTGTGTTAAGTCTGTCAGATAAGCAACAGCAAACCAAATTATCAGTTCTAGGGCATTATTATGGCTATTTCCTGTGTGTCTGTAAAAATAAATTGGAAGGGGCTGGACAAGATACTGAGAGTCTTTACTGAGAAGTGGATCTGCTACTTGTGAAAGGAGAGGAGGAACAGAAGGAGAGTGAGTAGACAAAGTCTTAGGTTGCATAGTGCAAAAAGGTAAACAAAATGTACAGAAGACGTTGTGTGTGTGTGTGTGTGTGTTAGTCAGGGTTAGTCTGACCCTTGTGACCCCATGGACTGTAGCCTGCCAGGCTTCTCTTTCCATAGAATTCTCCAGGCAAGAATACTGGAGTGGATTGCCTCCCCTGATAGCTCAGCTGGTCAAGAATCTGCCTGCAATGCGGGAGACCTGGCTTTGATCCCTGGGTTGGGAAGATCCCTGGAGAAGGGGGAAGGCTACCCACTCCAGTATTCTGGCCTGGAGAATTCCATGGACTGTATAGTCTTTAAGGTTGCAAAGAGTCAGACATGACTGAGCCAATTTCACTTTGCCATTCCCTTCTCCAGAGAATCTTCCTTACTCAGGAATTGAACCTGGGTCTCCTGCATTGCAGGCAGATTCTTTACTGATTGAGCTACTACAGAAGCCCTATTTGCAATCTAATAAAGTCATGCTAGTTTGAACTAACAATTATTCAAACAATATATTGTTATTCAGAATCTGTTTGGGAAATAAAATTCACTACAGAGACATCCAACAGAGAGTATTTTTTTTCCATCATGGTTCATTACAAAATATTGACTAGAGTTCTATGTGGTATACAATAGGACTTTATTGTTTATCCATTCTATATATAATAGTCTGCATCTGCTAGTCCTAAATTCCCAATCCATTCTTCCCACACCACACCTCCCCCCTGGCAGCCATAAGTCTATTCTCTATGTCTGAGTCTGTCTGTTTCATAGATAAGTTCATTTATGTCATATGTTAGATTCCACATCTAAGTGATACCATATGGTATTTATCTTTCTCCTTCTCACTTACTTTGCTTAGTATGATAATCTCTAGGTCCATCCACATAGCTGCAAATGGCATTATTTCATTCTATTTATTGATGAGTAATATTCCGTTGGATATATGTACAACATCTTTGTCCACTCATCTCTTATTGGTCATATAGGCTGTTTGTAAATAGTGATGCTGTGAATATAGGGGTGGATGGATCTTTTCAAATTATAGTTTTTTCTGGATATATGTCCAGGAGTTAGATTACTGTACTGTATTTTTAGTCTTTTGAAGAACCTCCATACTATTCTCCATAGTGGTTTCACCAAACTGCATTCCCACCAACAGTATGGGGGAGTTCCCTTTTCTCCATACCTTCTCCAGCCTTTGTTATTTTTAGTGATGGTCACTCCCAACAGAGAGAATATTATATGAAGACACATTGATGAATACTGGAAAGGTTAAGATAGCAAATAAGGAAAGAGTTGGGGGAATAAAGCTAACACCAAGGAAAGTGACCACATGTGCCCACTCTTCTTTGATCTAGAATCAATCAACCTATTCCTGCTGCTACTACAGAACTGCCAGCAATTGCCAGTCACTGCCACAGATTTGGAGCCAAAGGAGGAAGTTTTGCTCTGCCACAACATTGGAGCTGAAGGAGGAACCTTTGCTCTCCTGCTATCTTCTTATTTCTCATTAGTACCTTCTATTAGCAGAGCTCATCAGAAAGAAAGCAGTCAAGGATAGCTGAGAAATACAGCTTGCAGACTTCTAACCTTCAATACACAGAAAAACACAGAAGAGAGAATAAGGATTGAGAGCAAATAGGCAAACATCTGGCCTAGCAGGTATGCCAGACAGCAAAAACTCAAGAATATGAAAAGGTATAGTGTAACATAAAAGTGAGATTTAAGCTACATAAAGAAAAATAAATAAATAAATAAACTACATAAAGAAGTCCTAGTTTCATGTTTTTCTTATAGTTTCTATTTTTTAATGATGAGAATTTTTTAGCATATGAATTCTTGTATAAATATTTTAAAAGAACTAGTATCCTTTGCTCCTGGGGTAAAAAAGATGAAAATTATACATATACATTGGTTTATTCTTAATATTCTTATTGCCTTCACCAATAATATTTTTTAAACTGTTCTTCCATTTAAGCAGAAACATAAATCACTATTTCCAAAAGAAGTTCTGGGCAATTGGGTGAGGTAGGAGGATGGAAGGAAATTAATCATGAATTGCAAAGCCTCCAGATCTTGGAAGATCTATCAAAGAAACATCAGACTCATCTTCATGTCCTGAGTAAAATCCTCTTTGTCTCACCTCTGATTTCAGCCATGGTTAGAATAGACATTTTGTTGAGCCTTCTACCCATCTCATGTTGACAGTGTCTTGTTCAGACACTAGAGGACCTAGTATCTCTAGGTCTTTCATTTTTGGCTGGGCTTCTGTCATTTCACAGAAGAAGCTGGTAGGAGCAACCAGCCTGTGAAACCAAGAGGTACCAAGATGTTAATGTTCCCAAGTGCATCTCCTAACCAGTGGGAGACAGGTTGATATATAAATGATTCTCCTGGTCTAGCCTCTGTAATGCTACTGTGAGTTATTTTTTATGCTCCTCAGAAAGTTCTGCTTGGAATTGAACCCCATTTATATTTGATATTTTATTTTGTGGATTTCAATACACCGTTTAGACTTTTTAGCTTCAACTCCTTTTTTCAATGATTGCTGTCCTCTCATAATTTTATGAATTTGGTTGACTTCAAAATTACCAGTATTTGTTTATTTATTTTTAAACTGAGGTATAGTTGATTTACTTCAGGATCAGGTTCAATCCCTGGGTTGGGAAGATCTCCTGGAGAAGAGAATGGCTACCCACCCCAGTATTCCTGCCTGGAGAATTCCATAGACTGAGGAGCCTGGTGGGTGACGGTCTATAGGGTCACAAAGCGTCAGACACCACTGAGCAACTAATACTTTCACACTTTCATAGTTGATTTGCAACATAGTGTTAGTACAACAGAGTGACTCAGTTACATATATACCTATATGTAGCTATAGATATATCCTCGTTCGTATTCTTTTTCTTTATAAGTTAGTAAAAGGTATGGAATGTTATTCTCTCTGCTATACAGTATGACCTTGTTTCTTGTCTGTTTTATATAAAGTATCATGTTTATGTTAATCCCAAGCTCCAAATTTATCCTTTTTCTGCCCTTTCCCTTTTGGTAACCATACTTTTGTTTTCTATGTCTATGAGTTTGCGTCTATTTTATAAATATGTTATTGATATCATTTTTTTAGATTTTACATACAAGTAATATGTATGATATTTACCATTTGTAGCAACATGGGTGGACCTAGAAATTATAATACTAAGTGAAGTAAGTCAGAGAAAGACAAATATCATAAGACTTCTTTCACTCAGCGTGATGTTTTTGATATTCACCCATGTCATGTATTCTAATAGTTTGCTCCTTTTTTTCTTTTTGGTGAGTTATATTTCATTGTATAAATATGTCACAGTTGATTTATGTTTCCATTTATGGACATCTGATTGGGCTATTTTGAATAAAAATATAATTTGATTCAATAATATTTTATTAAGTATTTTTGGAGATTTAAGTATAATGTTTTGGCATCTATGTCCATGAGAGATATTTGTCTATAATTTTTTTGTTAATATTTTTTGTGAGATATCAGTATCAGGATTATGCTGGCTTCACAAAGTAAGTTAGCAAATATTCCTTCTTCCTCTAATTTCTGTAAGCCTTTGTATAAATTTGGTACTATTTTCCTTATATTTTGATATAATTTACAAATGAAATAATCTGGGCCTGGAGTTTTCCTTGTGCAAGTCTTTTGATGATTGATTTGACTTTATTAATAGTAGGACATTTCAGATTTTCAATTTAATTTAAAGTCAGTTTTTGTAAGCTGTTCCTCTCTGCCCCCAGGATTTATCTATTTCATCTACATTGTCAATAAATTTGTGATACAAAGTTGATCATAATATTGTTTTAATGTCTGTAGGATAAGCAATGATAGCAACACTTTTCTTCCTGTTAGTGGTAATCTGTGTTCTTTATTTATTTTTGATCAGTCTAACTAGAGGCTTATTATTTTGTTGATTTTCTAAAGAAAACCAAGTTTTAGCTTTACTGATTTTTGTATTGCTTGTGTATTTTTATTTCATTAAAGTCTGCTGTTATCATGATAATTTCCCTCATTTTCCTTACTTTGCCTTTAATTTCCTCTGTTCATATGTCTCTGTCCTTTTTGGATTTTTAAATATTTTGAAAGTTGAAATTTATCTATTGGTTTTCATTTGTATCTATTTGCATTATTTTTAGGAATTGCTTAATATACATCTTTACATTTTCACAGTGAATCTAGAGCTAATATCGTGCCATTTTATGTAAACTGCAGAATGTTGGAGTTGTGTATAGGATCATATAATATCTCTCACTTTATGTTCCCATGGACATAAAATTTTATTTCTGTATACATTATAAACTCCATGAGATAATGCTATAATTTTTGCTTTAAATCATCATATGAATTTTAAAGAAATTTAGAGGAAAAGAGATTAGTCATTTATCTTCATATTTGCCATTTTCAATAGTGTTTATTCTTCCTGAGGATATGAGTTTCCAATTGGCTTAATTTTCTCTAGTCTCAGACCTGCCTTTGGCAATTCTTTTAATTTATGTCTACTGGCAACAAATTCTATAATATATATTTTTAATTCAAAAATGTATTTTCCCTACTTCTAGAAGGATATTGTTGCTAGATATAGAATTCCTGGTTGTTGAAAGATTTTGTTTTTTTGATATTTTGCTTTCATCACCTTAATGATATCTCCCTATTCTCTTCTGGGTCCCAAAGTTTCTGGTAAATAAATGGTATAATGATTTATTTTTTCTCTCTGTATGTAATGCTTCATTTTTCTTTGGCTGTTTCAGTTTATTTTTCTCTTTTTCTTTGGTTTTGTGCAGTTTTATTTTAATATATCTAAGTATGATCTCTCATATATTTCCTGCTTGGAAATTGATGAGGTTCTTAAATCTTTAAATTTGTGTCTTCATCATATTTTGAAAAACATTCAGCTGTTACTTCTTTAAAATAGCGTTCAATTTTATAGATATGCCACATTTTGTCTACCTGTCCATCAGCTGGTGAGCTCTTGGCTTTTTTCCCAGTTTTTGGCTATTGTGAACATCCTGTATAAGTTTTTGTGTGGACATGTGTAGTTTCTCTTGATATACATCTAGGAGGCTGATGACTGGGTCATAAAGTAACTATATGTTCAATCTTTTGAGATAAACGTATTTTAAAGGGATCACATTGACATATTACCACTAGCAATGAACTAGGGTTGATGAAGGAAGACTTAGGTTTGTCATTTTGCTATTTGATTTCCATACATATTTTATTCCCTTTATTTTCATCACTGCCTTCTTTTATATTAACTACGTACTTTCTAGTATGTAATTATTTTGCTGTTTGTTTTATGAATATTGTGAGTTTTTAAAGTTATTTTCTTAGTAACTTCACTAGGGAGTACAACTGACATCTTGTTTATAACAATCTAGTTCTGATTAGTACCAACTTAACTTGAATAGTATACAAAACAATTTGTTCTAACAAAGCCCCATTGCTATTCCACTCTTTTATGTTACTATTGACATACAAATTACATCTTTATACATTTCGAGACCATCAACATAGCTTTATAAATACTGCTTTATGCAGTTGTTTTTCAACTTAGATAGAAGGAATTAGTAACCAACGAAAATATATTTGTACTGTCTTCCATATTTACCTGTGAGGTTACCACCACTAAAGAGCCTCTTGATAAAAGTGAAAGAGGAGAGTGAAAAAGCTGGCTTAAAGCTCAACATTTAGAAAACTAAGATCATTACATTGGGTTGCATCAACTTCATGGCAAATAGATAAGTAACAATGAAAACAGTGACATACTTTACTTTCTTGGGCTCCAAAATCACTGCAGATGGTGACTTCAGCCATGAAATTAAAAGATATTTGCTCTTTGGAAGAAATGCTATGACTAACTTAGACAGCGTACTAAAAGGCAGAGATATTACTTTACCAACAAAGTTCTGTCTAGTCAAAGCTATGGTTTTTCCAGTAGTCATGTATGGATGTGAGAGTTGGACTATAAAGGAATCTGAGTGCTGAAGGACTGATCCATCTGAACTGTGATGTTAGTGAAGACTCTTTAGAGTCCCTTGGACTGCAGGGAGATCCAGCCAGTCCATCCTAAAGGAAATCAGTCCTGAATATTCATTGGGAAGACTGATGCTGAAGCTGAAACTCCAATACTATGGCCACCTGATGCAAAGAGCTGACTCATTGGAAAAGACCCTGAGGCTGGGGAAGACTGAAAGCAGGAGAAGAAGGGGATGACAGAGGATGAGATGGTTGGATAGCATCATTGACTCAATGGACATGAGTTTGAGCAAGCTCTGGGAGATGGTGATGGGCAGGGAAGCCTGGCATGCTGTAGTCCATGGGGTTGCAAAGAGCTGGACATGACTGAGTGACTGAACTGAACTGAACTGAGTTACCATCACTGATACTCTTTATGAATCCATGTGGATTAAAATTAATGTCTAGTATTTTTCTGGGCTCCAAAATCACTGCAGATGGTGACTGCAGCCATGAAATTAAAAGACGCTTACTCCTTGGAAGGAAAGTTATAACCAACCTAGACAGCATATTAAAAAACAGAGACATTACTTTGCCAGCAAAGGTCCGTCTAGTCAAGGCTATGGTTTTTCCAGTGGTCATGCATGGATGTGAGAGTTGGACTATAAAGAAAGCTGAGTGCAGAAGAATTGATGCTTTTGAACTGTTGTGTTGGAGAAGACTCTTGAGAGTCCCTTGGACTGCAAGGAGATCCAACCAGTCCATCCTAAAGGAGATCAGTCCTGGGTGCTCATTGGAAGGACTGATGTTGAAGCTGAAAGTCCAATACTTTGGCCACCTGATGTGAAGAGCTGACTCATTTGAAAAGGCCCTGATGCTGGGAAAGATTGAGGGCAGGAGGAGAAGGGGACGGCAGAGGAAGAGGTGGTTGGATGGCATCACTGACTCGATCGATGGACATGGGTTTGGGTGGATTCCGGGAGTTGGTGATGGACAGGGAGGCCTAGCGTGCTGCGGTTCGTGGGGCCGCAAAGAGTCGGACATGACTTAGCGACCGAACTGAACTAAAGTGTCCTGTTATTTCAACCTGAAGGATTCCCTTTAGTATTTCTAAGGCAGGCTTCCTAGCAACTAATTTTCTTATTTTGTTTACTTGCAATGTTTTAATTTTGCCTTTATGTTTGACCAATAGTTTTTTTTGTTGTTGTTGTTTATAGTCTTAATTCAATCCTTTGAGTTTATCACCTCCTTACGACATCCTGGTTTTCTTGGTAAGTCAATTGTCACTCTCATAGAGAAGTCCTTGTATATGTTGAGTTTGTTTTCTCTCCCTGTTGCTCTTCAAGATTCTCTCCTTGTCTTTTGACAGTTTGGCTATGATGTGTCTAGATATGGATTTCCTTTTGTTTATTCTACTAGTAGTGTTTCAGGATTCTTGGATGTACAGGTTAATGTTCATCAAATTTGGGGAGTTTTCAGCTATTCTTTCTTCACATATTATTTCTGCCCTTTCTGACTCTTTTTCTTCTAGAACTTTCACATAGGAGTATTTATCAGGCTTCTAAGTTTCTGGTAGTTTTCCTTTAATTATTTTTTCTATGCCTCAAAGTGGATAATTTCATTTGACCTATCTTCAAGCCTACTTATTTTTCTTCTGTCAGTTCTTATCTGCTGTTATTCCACTCTAGTGAAAGTTTCATTTTAACGATCAGACTTTTAAGCTGCAGCATTTCTGTTTGGTTTCATTTCATAATTTTAATTTGTTCATATTTTCTATTTTGTTGTTGTTGACTCAGTCATATCTGACTCTTTCTGACCCCGTGAACTGCAGAACACCAGGCTTCCCTGTCCTTCACCATTGCCTGGAGCTTGCTCAAACTCATGTCCATTGAGTCAGTGATGCCATCTAACCATCTCATCCACTATTGTCCTGTTCTCCTCCTGCCTTCAATCTTTCCCAGCATCAGGGTCTTTTCTAATGAGTCAGCTCTTCACATCAGGTGGCCAAAGTATTGGAGCTTCAACTTCACAATCAGTCCTTCTAATGATTATTAAAGATTGATTTCCTTTAGGATTGACTGGTTTGAGCTCTTTACAGTCCAAGAGACTCTCAAGAGTCTGGTGTAAGACTTATCATACTTCCCTTTAGTTTTTAAAATGTAATTTTATTTCATTAGTTGAGCACATGTATGATATCTGACTTAAAGTTTTTGTCTTGTAAGTCCAGTATTTGGACTATTAGACATGCTTTTCTATTTCTTCATATATCATGTAATTCTTTTGTTGAAACTTGGACATTTTAAATAACCTACCATGGTAGCTCTGAGAATAAATCTTTGCCTCCTCCCCCAGACTGTTCTTGTTGTGGTTTATTTGTTTAGTGAATTTTCTGGGAAATTATGTAATATCTTACTCTTTGTTATGTGTAGCCATTAAAGTTTCATATCTGCTTAGTTATCTTTCTGGTCAGATAGTGACTGGACAGAGATTTTCTTAAATGGCCAGAACCAGGAAGTTTCTCACCTCTGTTGAAGGACCCAGTGTGTGTGTTGGAGTAGGCTTTCAGTGCTGGAGTAGTTTGTACCTTAGCCTTTAGTTCTTGCTTGCACAGATCCTTAAGGTCAGCTATGGATAGAGATTAGAATCTCATCAAGTCTTTTTGTGGCATGTGTCACTGTACTGTACATGCAGATGGCCTTCTAGATCCCCAGAAAAATGTTAGGTATCTTCAAAACCCTCCATGGAAATCTCATTTCCCTTTTAATTTTTTGGCTGCTCAGTTACCCCAACTGGCATTGCTGTCCTAGGAAACAGATATTAAACTATTATCTCTGATTATTTTAGGCAAATGCCCCATGGACTTTCCTCATCCACTGAGCTCTGAGTGAGTTTGAGTAAGAACAAGCTCTGGGAATGTTTTTTACCATGAAGCGCTAAGACAGATCAGATGATGACATTTCTTTGGGGATGGACTTTTAGGAGAGTTCCAAACCCATTTGGTCCACTCCCATGACTGCTGGACTGCTGTTTCTTAGTTACCATGGTTCCAACATGAATGGTTCTTAAGGCTATATAAAGCTGGAAGGAAGAAGATGGGAACGGGGTAAGTTAAAATGCCACAAAGCTCAATATTCTTACTGAGATTCAACCAGTTTTCAACTCCTTGGGTTGTTGAGAAAGTCTTCCGTTAATTCCAGGAGTTCTTAAAAATGATGATTTAACAATTGTTTATCAGTGTTCTCATCGCTTTTATGGAAGGGTGGATTTTCAGAGACCCTTACTTTGCCAATGTTGCTTTCCAATAACAGAGCAATTTATTTAATTCATAAATATTTCCATGTACTAAAATACTAATTCTTTAGGTACATCATAAAGTACATATACTTGAAAATAGAAATTTAAAACAAATACAATAAAAAGTAACTATATATAAAAGTTCTAATATTCCTTGTTGTATTATAATAGATTGTCTTCCTGGAGTATGAGTTTCCTAGATGAAATATTCTGGGATAGACTTTTGTCAAATTTCACTTCTGGTATTATTGAGACCACAGAAAATTTGTCAGGGATTGTATTCTCTTGATAATAAGTGATGATATAGTAAGTGTAATTATCAGTATATTTAAAAGTCTTTTAATTTAAGTTTTACAGCATGTGGGTCAAAGCCAGACTGCTGGGATCAATTCCAGCCGAGCCCATTTGCTTAAGCTGCTTTTGTGCTACAAAGGCAGACTTGAGTAGCTACAGTAGAGACTGCATTGCCCAAAGAGCCTAAAATGTCTACTCTATGGCCCTTTGCATAAAAAGTTTTCTGATCTTTGCAGTAAATCAAGATTCAGAGCTTGCACTGGACTCTGATGGTTCTCAAACTTTGGGTTGTATCCAAACCATTACCATATTTGTAAACGAAATGCAGATTTCTGGATTCTACCCCAGGAATCATAACTTCAATGAGTTACTTGTTCTCTGATTTTTAGTTCAGCTTGGTGGATGAAGAGCCCTAGGAGACTGGAGGAAAGGAAAAAAAGTGAGGTCCAAAGATGCATTTCCCTTATTTCTTTCCTCCAGTCTCCTCTGACTTAGATGACTTTCTCCATCCATCCTTCTGTGTATCAGTGTCCCCTCAATCAGCTCCTCTTCTCACACTTTCAGGTGTAGAAGGAGCAGTTGAGTTTCTTATTCTTTGGGGTATTTCACAGTCCCTTATGGTTTTCCCTATACACACTCTTTTTAATAATCCCTTTATTTAATTCTCCTAAATTATACTAATTTTAGGGTATTTTTTGAGCTGGAAATCACACTGAAACTCTAAGTCTTCCTACTCTTCTTTTTTAACATCAAAATTTCAACCTATCCTTTCTCTATATGAACTCTTGTCTTAAAAAAAATATTATCTGTCCCTCTCAGTTTTGTGCTATCTTGAATTTAAAAATTCTACCTTCTATTTCTTTCATCAAGTTGCTAATAAAATTGTGAACAGTTATGGCTAAGAATAATATTTGTGGATGGTTACTAAAAAGCTTCCTGGTTGATTTGATCCATTTATAACAGTCTTTGCTGTTATTACACTAGTTACTAATCAATTTATTAAAAAGCCTCTGGTCTTCATGCCTGTATTTTAGCCATTGTTGCTGTCCATGACACTTTGATTTCCCTAAAGTCTCATATTCATAGGAAGTACAAAATTTCAGAGATTATACATATATGGTGGTTTAGTTGCTAAGTCATGTCCAACTCTTGTGACCCCATGGACTGTAGGCCACCAGGTTCCTCTGACCATGGAATTTTGCAGGCAAGAATACTGGAGTGGTTTGGCATTTACTTCTCCAGTGGATTTTCCTGACCCAGGGATGAAACCCAGGTCTCCTGCACTTCAGGCAGATTCTTTACTGATTGAGCTACTAGCCTCTCTCTATTCTCTGATTCTCAGCTTCTGCCAGATGGCAGACTAAAATTCAGATAAGCTTGAAAATGGCAATCTTAGTATTTCAGTTTTTTTAAAACTTGACTTTCCTTTAATAGATCCTGTAGGAAGACTGCTTTATGACACTACTGATGTCCTTTTGACACTTGACCCTTTATACTTGATCACCCCTGTTACCACTGAAGTTCATCAGCATTTTAACAATAAACATTTCTTGAATTTCCTTTTTTGGCCAGACTGAATAAATCTAAGCTAGAGAATTAAGATCAATGTGAAGTACCTGGTAAAACAGGTCCATTTGACATAACAGCATGCTACATATTATTTATACTACATAATATATGTATATTTTCTGTTCAGAAAGTTCTTTGTATCATTATTGAGGGTGAGCATAAGCAAAGGCAGGTTTTTCAAAATTGCCCCATGTATAATTTGCTCATAATTGCTTTTATGGAAATGCTCATCAGAAATCTGTCATTAAATCTTCTCCAGAGAGCATAACACAGGTGATCAGAAATAAATTGCTTTTAGTATTGTGTGTGTATAAAAATATTTTTTATTTGTATAATTATTTTCAGCTCCTCAGTATAGTATTTTCATGAGTTTAAGTCAACTTCAATACTTTATCTCTTTATGAGAAGGAAATCAACATTAGGAAACAGAGGAAAAATATGCAGATAGATTCACATTTCAATTTTGATTCTTGGGAGAAGGGACAGGAAACATGTGCAGACACATTTCACTGTTTGTAGTTTCTTAAAGAATTGAGGGGTATCAGCAAGCTAATGAAGAAAGAGGTCAACAGGGGGCCAACTGAGTAGGGCAGAAGCATTAGTACTAGCTAGAGATTCCTCTGCCTTTGCTTGCTGGTGCCAAAATGTGATTATATCCAAAATGAAAACATAGTGAATTATGAAACATCTTTGTTCTTTCCTTAAATAATGAATACCACTAATAAATATTTAATAAGTACTTACTATAGATGGCCAAAAAGTATGAAAACATAGGCAAAAATGCATAAAAAAGTAGTTATTCATATTACAATATATGATTTTGTTCAATGGTCTAACCTGATATATTCAGTGCATTGCCCCTTATCATGACGGTCAGGATCGTGTTCCCATAAACTTTGTAGAACTTACATTATGTATGATTGAAAGGCATGTATCTGGGAATTCTCTTGTACAATTCTGCTGGTAACTCCAATTCCTTGAATCTTTGGCAAGTTGACCTCTTTTGACTGGCCATGGCCATGGCTATGCCAGTTTCATTCACCTTGTTAGAAATGGATGATAATTCACAAAAGTGTTTGTCCAACACACTGTCTGTATCTTTGAATTTTTGAACCAGCTTTCCAGTTGTGCTGTGGGAAATGGCAGCTCTTCCAAATGATATGCATTAAAGAGTTCTGCCATTCATCGTTATTATCAGCCATTTCATCTGCATAGCAGTATCAGCTCGATCCATTCATTTTTTATCAATATTTAAAAAACATAAAATTACAGTATTTGTCTTTCCAAATTTTAAGGACACCCTGTCTATACAGGGGATCTTCTAAGAATTTTTCATTTAATCCTCATGACAAGTGTATGAGTTGACTTCTCTTTTTACTTCCATTTTGCAGAGGTATAAATGGAGGCAGAGGGAGATTAAGTCATTTGCACAGCATCATAGAGCTCATAAATGGAAAATCATGAGTCCTGGGTTTAGGGAAGGAGAATAAATTAGAATAAAATGAGTGAAGAAACACTATATTAACTAGTAGAACAGAAATATTTGCTGTATGTTTATATAATATGATTAACTATTAATATAACCTACTCTGGCTTGCATATTAGATGTCAATTTTAAGGGATGCCAGAATGATTTCCAGAGAGTTGTTCTAACAAGCATATTTCACCATGAAAGTACTATGTGGCTTTTGACAATTTTTTAGCATCTCTGTGCCTTCAAAAACTGGAGATGATTGTTTTAACCATCTACCAGGTGAGTTGCTATTTGGGAATTTGAATATAAATTGTTTTTTTTTTATTTCCTTGGAAGAAAGTCATACTATAAAAACAAATTCGGGCTATTATAATGACAAGTGTGTGAGTGTACATTAATTTCCCCCTTATGTTCTTATTGCCAGCAGATGGAGGCCGAAATTGAATTGCTGCTGACTGTTGTCCCTTGTTATGGCCTGTGGAGATATGACAATTGAGGAAGAACTTAGAGAAATGCCAAGTAGTAGAGCATGAAGGAGTGGGTGTGACCCACTGCCTTGGATATTTTATGGCTGATAGCATTTGGCAAGAAAAAATCTGCAGCCTCTATAGTAGTCTTGCAAACAGATTTCAACATCAACCATGCCCCCACTCTTATCATTATTTGATTTGCCCTGTAGGGTATATATTTGCCAAAATCTGCTCTTCTAATTTTCAGTTACCTCACTGGACCCCTTGCAAACACCTAAATATTGAGATAAATAACACTTGAAAAGTTCTTTGTTTAATTAAAAATTTGGGCACAGAAAATAGAGGCAAGGCACATGAAATTTCTTGTCCATCCTACTTTTCATTCCTTTTGGACTCGTCCTATTTTCCAGCCTGTTTGACCAGAAATTTTTACCAAGAGGGTCTTTGAATGATCGTCCAGGGGTGCCTGCCCCATGGGAATTAGAAGTACAATATCTGTGCATGCTACAAGACTGGGTTTTTTTTTTTTTTCCCCACCAGGAGAGAGTCTGCAGCTTTCATGAGATTCTCGAAGCAGCTTAAAACTTCAAAAAGTTTATGAATCCCTGCTTTGGATCTTTGGTTTATGGGGCAGTGAAACTTTGTATGTTTGCTTTAATGATTGAGACACAGCATTTTATGTGAAAGAGAACAAGGGAGTGGTGGAGAAAAACAGCTTGGAGGGCATTATTACCTTTCCCAATCTTCATTTCTTGTCATGAATTATTAATCATGAGGTAACACTTCATCTGATGCTTTGAAAACTCTCCCTCTGGTAAGAACAGCCTAATTGAATTGGAGGAAGTGGAGCAGGAAGAACTAAACGTGGACGTTGATGGTTTCACCAAAAGCAATTATACACACTACAGCCTTCTCCACCTGTTTGAAAACCCAAGGCCCACTAATCCTCATGCCACAAGGGAACACATGGGAAAGTAGAGGAGAAATGAAAATTGTTGAGCTTCAAGCCTATCTTCCTTGAGAGCACTTGATTCTGGCTAAGGGGAGTATCCAGGGATAAGAGAGGAGAAGGGGTATGGGCAGGGGTCTGATCAATGGGAGATGAGAGTGTGAGCCAGTCTGACCTCTGGAATGCATTTTGGCAATGTAACAGAAACTTTAATATAGCATGTCACCTAGTAATTTCGATTTTAGGAGGTTTATCCCAGCAACTTGTATATCTAAAAATTTGAAATAATTGGCATACATAATAGAATATGGAGTCATAGAAATCATGTTTAAGTATATTTTTGATATGAAACTGTATTTTTGATATTTTGTGTAAAAAAGTAAAATAGGCAATAAAGTAATACATAGTCTGCAAAGTATAGTATAATTCAATTGATGAGAAATGTAATGCTATGGGGTTAAGGAATATGTGCCTAAGGCACTTTTTAATATGAGAAAAGCATGGAAAGAATGATAGGATATACATTAAATGATAAAAATGGTCCCAGTGAGTGATCTGATTGCACTTATTTTTCCTTTACTTTTTTTTTCAATAGGCATGTGCCCTTTTTTATCATTAAGTGTATGGCAACCCACTCCAGTATTCTTGCCTGGAGAATCCTGTGGACAGGGAAGCCTGGTGGGCTGCTGTCCATGGGGTCGCACAGAGGTGGACACGACTGAAGCGACTTAGCATGCAGGCATGGCAGGCATTGGAGAAGGAAGTGGCGACCCACTCCAGTAGTCTTGCCTGGAGAATCCCAGGGAGAGAGGAGCCTGGTGGGCTGCCATCTATGGGGTGGCACAGAGTCAGACACAACTGACGTGACTTAGCAGCAGCAGCAGCAACATATTAATACAAGTTTAGACAATATCTTCTTTTGAAAGTATAGACTCCAGGTTAAAAGTAGATCATCCCATCAGCAAAAGACCAAGTCTTGCCAACTCTCAAAGGTTGAGTTCTACCTGAAATTGAAGCAGACAGAGGTGACTCAGAGGGTGCCCGGACTCCCCTGAGATGAGGCGGAAAGGGCAGTCCAGGCTGTCTCCCCGGGTCTGCACCATCTCCTTCTATCCACAGCCAGGTCAAACTGAGACAGTTTCAGCCATGTTGAGTACCACACAGAAAAACTTTTAAAGACATTTGAACACAAAAGGAGAAAACAAGATCAACTCAGACCCTAGCAGAATTTCCTACTTCCTGCTGCTTACACGCTAACTCCCCTTAGCAACCTGTGCTTACTCTGATTGGATCATTTCTCAATCTCTGCTAGACTCACCTTGCCTGTCTTTCTTACAGAATGCAGACTCTCTCCTTGATTTTCACTGTATCCTCAATGCCTAGCACAGCACTCCATTCGTCAGTGCTGAGTGAATAAATGATTAAAGAAATGCATGAATGAAGAGCATCAAGGAACAGCATCTTAGCTACCTTGGATTCCCCAGAAGCAAACACAATGAAATCCAAGACTAGAAAACAGATATTTTCCCAAAGATAACCAGAGTAGAACAGGCGTCCCTGAGGGATAAGAAATGATGACTCAAAATAGTGCACATGGGGATTTGGAAGGGTATCAAGGAAAGAACTGCTGCAGAAAACAAGCTGAAATGAAAAGGCAGAGGTGGGCTGTGGCAGTTATATTCTACCATTACACATGACATTACTGTAGGGATGGAGGAACAAAGGTTGTTTAGTTTGCAGAGAAGTGGATTCTTGAATGGGTGAAAATTAAATCTGTGGTATGATTTGAAGTGGAGACAGCACACAGGACGATTTTAGTCACATAAACAAGAATGGCTGTATGCAATGATTTCTATTCAACCCCCTGGCTTCCTGGCCTAAGCTGATTATTATTAAGCATTTATGTGGCATTTCATATGTACAAGTGCTTTACAATCATTTATTATTTATTCCTCACAACGTGAGAAAGCCACAAATCAAGGGCAGGGATAAAGTTAATACAATTTTATTAAACAAGAGGGGTGTGCCTAGCAGCAGGCTCAGCTACAACCAGAGAGTGTGACCTCACAGGAGAGAAGAAACATGACAATTACTTTTTTTTTTCTTTTTGTGTTGCAATTTACACTTTTAATCAGCATTAAGTCAGATGACCCTGCACACCTGGGAGAACTCCTGGGAGCCTGGTAACCTGGTGTGTCAGCTCCAGGGAGAGCCTGCCTCAGAATCTATCCCTTTTATCATATATTTCCTCCTCGGGTCCTGTTTCTCCCCTTTCTTCCTTCTGCTTTCTAGATTCAATTTCATATAGCTCTTCTTTATTTTCCTCTCCTTTCTTTTATGCCCTATCTCACTTCTCTTTCCTTCCTATTTCTTTCTGTCTTTGTCTTTCATCTTTTTCTTTTTACTTTAGTCTTCCTCCTCATCTTTTATCTCTCTCTCTGACTCTTCTTTCTCTTCTCTGCATTTTTCTGTTTCTCTCTCTTTCTCTCCCTCCTCACCCCAGATACACATAGATACACATGGACACCAAATACAGAGAAAGAAGCAGAATCTAATTGTATGAGGTGCAGAAGGTCATTTTCCTCTCAAGACAACACTCCTTCACTGCCTTCTTCTGAGAACTGACACATGGAAAATTTTAACTCGATTTGTGCAGGGAGAATAATGCCAGTGTTAATCCAAGTTGCTTGGAAGGTCATTTAAAAACCATTCTAGGTTGTTTTACTCCCACTGCTAGTGTTCTTCAGGCACTTCTCATAAATGCTAATGAATAATTCACCTTGGTAGTATAGACAAACACAGGCTGGTGTGTTATTTGGAAATCATTCAAATTGACTAATTAGCCATTTCCTTTCAATTTTATTTAACAAAGAAAAAGGATTTTGATATTTTCAGTGAATCATACATCATTACATTACAAAAATTCTTTATGATTCATATGAATTTGGGGAAGGGGTTGATCACAGTTAGTATAAAAGCCTGAATGGTTTCAAATTTTCAAATTACATATACATTTATTACATTTTAGGCAGAATTTTATTAGACAGTGAATGAAAATAGCTTAGCTAGAAGTTTCACTGGTCCAATATTGAGAGTAGATAAGAATCATTTGTTATTGACAGATGTATTGGAAACAAAGAACAGTAGATGTATACTGTTCTTAAAATCTCTTTAAATACGCTTATTCATTCACGATAAGTGAATCCCTACTATGTGTAGGATACACTGTTCTACATGCTAAGGATAGATAGAAATCGGGAGGAAAAGTTCCTTGCTTTCATGGGATTTAGATTCA
The DNA here is from genome assembly GCF_023699985.2 of Odocoileus virginianus. Classification (NCBI taxonomy): domain Eukaryota; kingdom Metazoa; phylum Chordata; class Mammalia; order Artiodactyla; family Cervidae; genus Odocoileus; species Odocoileus virginianus. Next base: position 38,839,302 of record NC_069678.1, read on the forward strand.
AATTGGGATATTTTACATTTAGAGAAAGATAATTAGATGGATGATAGGTGGAAGGATAGATAGATGGTAGATAGAGACATATGGATGTCACATAATGACACATGGTAAGCAGAAAATAAAAAGCGTCGGGGGTTTTTTGGGGGTATGTTGAGTGCTATTTAAGAAGGGTCAGGAAGAAGCTCTAAGGAAGGTGACAGCAGATCAGAGACTAAATACTGAGAAGGAGCCAATGATGTTAAGATCTGAGCATTCCAAGTGGAAAAGCAAGGTGTAAGAGACCTAAGTTGAGAACAGGCTGAGTGTATTGTAACCCCGTGTTTGAAACTTGGTGATGAAAGAAAGAGTGGGAGGACAAAAGGGCAGACTCTGGCCAGGGACCAAATCACATTGATTCTTTCTTTGTTTATCAAACTCTCCCTACTGCATAAAACAGCATTTCATCCCAGCAAATAAATCACAATTGTCAATTACTGGCTGGAACAGGATGAATCTGTTCAGTTATGACCAATGCATTTCCCCTTTGCACACTTTTCAAATTTGTAACCCTCCCTATTTAAGGCAATAGATGTGAGTTTCCAATATACCAAAAGAGAAATCTCAAAGAATGAAAAAATAACTTGGTTTTTTCAATAAAGTAAAAAGCCGAGCATAATTGAAATGATATATATCGAAGTGTATTCTTGAATTTTCTCTTCAAGATTATACGAAGATCTTTTTCGATAGGTAGATGGAGACTATCTGGATTCTATTTGCACCCTATCCAACCCAGACCAAATCCAGAAAGAGGAAGATAGATGCCTAACCTCAGCAGCTGCCAGCTTTGGAGCTGCAGGCACTGTGTCAAAGTCCATCTCCACGCTTTACTGCTTCACTGGAAGGTGAGGGTTTGGCCAATTAAAATTGGGATAAATCTTTACTAGTCCCAGTGGTCAGCAACCAGTGGTTGGAGTTTTAACATAGAGATTTACTGGGAGATGTAGCTCAAAAGAAATTTTGGAGCTAGTTGGGATGGATAGTATAATGTTGGGTGATATATAGAGTCTTTGATTTTACATGTATGAAGTCTTTGATTTTACAGAAGTTACCAAAATATTTGATTTTACAGAAGTTTCACAGAAAATATTGGATTTTAGAGAAATTATCAAAATATATGACTATTTCCTGTAGTCACGTATGGATGTGAGAGTTTGGACTATAAAGAAAGCTGAGCAATGAAGAATTGATGCTTTTGAACTGTGGTGTTGGAGAAGACTCTTGAGAGTCCTTTGGACTGCAAGGAGACCCAACTAGTCCATCCTAAAGGAAATCAGTCCTAAATATTCATTGGAAGGACTGATGTTGAAGCTGAAACTCCAATACTTTGGCCACTTGATGTAAAGAACTGATTCATTGGAAAAGACCTGATGCTGGGAAAGATCGAAGGTGGAAGGAGAAGGGGATGACAGACGATGAGTTGGTTGGATGGCATCACTGACTCAATGGACATGAGTTTGAGTAAACTCTGGGAGTTGGTGATGGACAGGGAAGCCTGGTGTGCTGCAGTCTATGGGGTCACAAAAAGTCAGAAATGACTGACTGAACTGAACTGAACCAAAATATCAGAGACAAAGTGAAAGGTAGGGTTTAGAACATAGTTCTTTTACATTATTTTCCTTTTTCTTTTCTTTAATCTCTGTCACCTTTTTTACTCCCCTTCCTCCTTCCCTTCTTTTCTATTGCTTTCTAAGTATTGGCCTCAGTAACCATGTGGTAAAATGAGAAATCTAATTAATGGGTCAAACATTTGAAAGTCTGCAAGCCCCAAGTTTCACTGCAATCACCTTGTCGTTGTCCTACTGGTGATGGAACACTTAATGTCTCCCTTTCTTCATATGCCTGAGTAACTTTGGGTTCATCTTTTCCCTAGACATTGCTACTTCTGCTAAATTCTCAATCACTTCTCTACATGTTATCACTTGCATAACTATCTAGTTTCCATGCTGAATCACACTTCTCAACACTGGTATAATCTCTTCACTTTCTGAAATGCCACCTACTAAAGGCTATGTATGTAGTAGATTTTACTGAGGATTTGGAATCAATGAATGGAAAATGGGATCTTGGAAAGATTGAAAGGTGGATAGACCACAATCTGGTAAAGTCAACTTATAAAAAAATACAATTAGATGTCTTATTTTTCCTTCTTAGAAACCTCAATTGTAACAGACTCTGAAAATTTTCCATTTGTTTTCTCCAACCAGTTTTATTCCCTTGCTTTGTTGAAAATACTCTTCCTTTCTACTTTCACATCCTTCCCCAAGCATGCTGCTCTTTCCCTCCAAAGGCAGAACAGTTTATCTATCTACCTGACTCTTTCCCAATTAAAACAGAACAAATTCTAAGAACTGTATGCATTGGTCATGATTCTCACAAAAAACAGAACCAATAAGATGTGTATGAAATGGAAAGAAGTTATTTTTAAGAAATTGTTTCATGTGATTGTGGAGACCCAGTGAATCAAAAATCTGATTGTGTGTGTGTGTGTGTGTGTGTGTGTGTGTGTGCGTGCACACGTGTGTGTGTTGGGGAGGTTGGAGTGGATGTAGCATGAAGACTCTGAAAGGGTTTCAGTTCAAGTTCAAAGGCAGTCTGCTCGAGAATAAGGAAAAGGCAGTATTTCAGATGAAGTTTAAAGGCAGCCTGCTGGAAAATTCCCTCTTGCTCAGAGAGGGTCACACTTTTGTTTCATTCAGGAAGATGCTTGCTTACATTACAGAAAGAAAATTTCTTTACTCAAATTCCACTGATTTAAATGTAAATACTATCCAAAAACACCTTGGAAGCATCCAGAATAATATCTCATCAAATATCTTGGTACTGTGGCTTAGCCAATTTGATGCATAAAATTAATCATCACACTATCCAAAATCTAAAGACAGGAAAGTGTTGTTCCAAAGAGTTCTCTCCTCTATGACTTTCTACAACCAGCTTTTAAACTCATTTCTCTTCTAATCAGTACAGAAAATTCCTTATTTGTCACCACTTCTTAGTTTTCTCTCTTATTTGTCAAGACACACAAGGTGCTTAAAAGGTGAAGGGGTAGAAGGGTGTATGTGTGTGTGTTTCTATGCATATAGTGAAAAATGTAACTCATTTGGTAAGGTTTAGTCTGTCATAAGGGTTTCCCTGAAGCTCAACTGGGAAAGAATCCACCTGCAATGCAGGAGACCCCGGTTTGATTCCTAGGTTGGGAAGATTCCCTGGAGGAGGGCATGCAAACCCACTCCAGTATTCTTGCCTGGAGAATCCCCATGGACAGAGGAGCCTGGTGAGCTATAGTCCATGTGGTCACAAAGAGTCTGACACAACTGAGCGACTAAGCACAGCACAGCAGTCTGTCATAAACTATGGAAGAACTTTTCTATCAGTCTGAACAAACAACTTTAACAAATCTTGATTATACTCAACTCACTGACCACCTCTATATTTTGATGTAGCCAAGGAGTAAAGGAAACTTGCTCCTTCCTTCCCTTCTTTCTTACTCCCCCAGAGAGAACTTACATATGTGGCCTTTTCTTTTCTTGTTACTGTTTTTCACTCTCCATGATTTTGTTGTGAGCATGCTATTCTTATTTTTAAAGTTTATTTTATCAATGTATAGTTGACTTACAACATTGTGTTTATTTCTACTATGCAGCAAAGTGATTATACATATATATATTCTTGTTCATATTCTTTTCCATTATGATTTATTAGAGAATATTGAATATAGTTCCCTGTACTACACAATAAGAGATGGTTGTTTTATTCATTCTATCAATATATGTAACAGTTTGCATCTCCTAATCTCAAACTCCCAATCCATCCCTTCTCCATTCTCCTCTCCCTCTCCTCTTCTCCATGCCTGGTGAGTCTCATAGATAAGTTCATTTGTGTCATATTTAGATTCCACATGTAAGTGATGTCATTTGATATTTGTATTTTTTGTCTGACTTACTTCACTTAATATAATAATCTCTAGGTCCACTGATGTAGCTGCAAAAGGCATCATATCATTCTTTTCTTTGGCTGATTAGTATTCCACTGTATATACGTACCAGATCTTTACCCATTCATCTGTTGATGTACATTTAGATGGTTTCCATGTCGTGGCTATTGTAAATAGTGCTGCAGTGAACATCAGGATGTATGCATCTTTTCAAATTACAGTTTTTCCTGGATATAAGCCCAACAGTGGAATTGCCGGATAGCATCTTCATTTTTTCACTTCTCTTCTTTTCACAGCTACTTGTAAGTCCTCCTCAGACAGCCATTTTGCTTTTTTGCATTTCTTTTTCATGGGGATGGTCTTGATCCCTGTCTCCTGTACCATGTCATGAACCTACATCCATAGTTCATCAGGCTCTCTGTCTATCAGATCTAGTCCCTTAAATCTATTTCTCACGTCCACTGTATAACCATAAGGGAATTGATTTAGGTCATACCTGAATTTTCCAGTGGTTTTTCCTACTTTCTTCAATTTAATTCATGGAAAAGAAAGGCAAAAAAAGCAAAATGGCTGTCTGAGGAGGCCTTACAAATAGCTGTGAAAGGAAGAGAAGCAAAAAGCCAAGGAGGAAAGGAAAGATATTCCATTTGAATGCAGAGTTCCAAAGAATAGCAAGGAGAGATAAAGTCTTCCTCAGCAATCAATGCAAAATAGAGGAAAACAACAGAATGGGAAAGACGAGATCTCTTCAAGAAAATTAGAGATACCAAGGGAATGTTTCATGCAAAGATGGGCTCAATAAAGAACAGAAATGGTATGGACCTAACAGAAGCACAAGCTATTAAGAAGAGCTGGCAAGAATACACAGAAGAACTGTGCAAAAAAGATCTTCACGACCCAGATAATCACAATGGGGTGATCACTCACCTAGAGCCAGACATCCTGAAATGTGAAGTCAAGTGGGTCTTAGAAAGCATCACTATGAACAAAGCTAGTGGAGGTGATTGAATTCCAGTTGAGCGATTTCAAATCCTGACAGAGGATGCCGTGAAAGTGCTGCACTCAATATACCAGCAAATTTGGAAAACTCAGCAGTGGCCACAGGACTGGAAAAGGTCTGTTTTCATTCCAATCCCAAAGAAAGGCAATGCCAAAGAATGCTCAAACTACCGCACAATTACACCCTTCTCACACGCTAGGAAAGTAATGCTCAAAATTCTCCAAGCCAGGCTTCAGCAATACATGAACTGTGAACTTCCAGATGTTCAAGCTGTTTTTAGAAAAGGCAGAGGAACCAGAGGTAAAATTGCCAACATCCGCTGGATCATCAAAAAAGCAAGAGAGTTCCAGAAAAGCATCTATTTCTGCTTTATTGACTATGCCAAAGCCTTTGACTATGTGGATCACAATAAACTGTGGAAAATTCTGAAACAGATGGGCATACCAGACACCTGACCTGCCTCTTGAGAAACCTGTATGCAGGTCAGGAAGCGACGGTTAGAACTGGACATGGAACAACAGACTGGTTCCAAATAGGGAAAGGAGTATGTCAAGGCTGTATATTGTCACTCTGCTTATTTAACTTATATGCAGAGTACATCATGAGAAATGCTGGGCTGGAAGAAGCACAAGATGGAATCAAGATTTCTGGGAGAAATATCAATAACCTCAGATATGCAGATGACACCACCCTTATGGCAGAAAGTGAAGAGGAACTATAAAGTCTCTTAATGAAAGTGAAAGAGGAGAGTGAAAAGTTGGCTTAAAGCTCAACATTCAGAAAACTAAGATCATGCATCTGGTTCCATCACTTCATGGGAAATAGATGGGGAGACAGTGGAAACGGTGGTTGACTTTATTTTTTGGGGCTCCAAAATCACTGCAGATGGTGACTGCAGCCATGAAATTAAAAGACGCTTACTCCTTGGAAGGAACGTTATGACCAACCTAGATAGCATGTTAGAAAGCAGAGACAGTACTTTGCCAACAAAGGTCCATCTAGTCAAGGCTATGGTTTTTCCAGTGGTCATGTATGGATGTGAGAGTTGGACTGTGAAGAAAGCTGAGCCCCGAAGAATTGATGCTTTTGAACTACGGTGTTGGAGAAGAGTCTTGAGAGTCCCTTGGACTGCAAGAAGATCCAATCAGTTCATCCTAAAGGAGATCAGTCCTGGGTGTTCATTGGAAGGACTGATGCCGAAGCTGAAACTCCAATACTTTGGCCACCTCATGCGAAGAGTTGACTCATTGGAAAAGACCCTGATGCTGGGAGGGATTGGGGGCAGGAGGAGAAGGGGATGACAGAGGATGAGATGGCTGGATGGCATCACCGACTTGATAGGCATGAGTTTGAGCAAACTCCGGGAGTTGGTGATGGACAGGGAGGCCTGGTGTGCTGTGATTCATGGGTTCCCAAAATGTCAGACATGACTGAACGACTGAACTGAACTGAACTGATCTTCATTTTTACTTTTATTTAGACATTCTATATTGATTGCATCAATTTACATTCCCACTAACAATGTCGTAGGATTCCCTTTTCTAATGTGGAACTGTTTCACTCTTCTTTGTGCTAAAAATAAAAGGATTTTCATGGCAAATGAAAATGATTGAACACTGGTATATTTCAGAGTTTAAAAAAGTGTTATAACAACTAGTATAGAGCTAGGATTTGTTTGTAAAATAATGTGCTAGGCTGAAACATTTATAAAAAAAATAGAATGCAGATAAATTCGAGTCTGAAATTTCACAGAGTAACTTCTACTGCAGCCTTAGCAAGAGACTTTCTCAGGGAGTGTGAAAAACAATGTGCACTCCACTTCCTATTTGACGTTGTGGACATTCTACGCAAATTCTCTGATGGAAGTTGGGCTGAAAGGACAAAGCTGTTTTTTCGAGATTCTTTCATTCTTAAGGCCTAAATATTATTTTTTTATCTGTAAATCTGTATCTACTATTACAGGTGGAGTTTATTTTTCAAATACACATGGGCTTCCCAGGTGGCTTAGTCATGAAATATTTGCCTGACAATGTGGGAGATGGGGTGGTTGCAAGTTTGAACCCTAGATCGGGCAGATCCCTTGGAGGAGGAAATGACAACCCACTCCAGTATTCTTGCCTGGAAAACTTCATGGACGGAGGAAACTGGTGGGCTCCAGTCCATGGGGTCACAGAGTCCAACACGACTGAGCAGCTGAGCAACTGTGCACTCACACATACATATACACACAAAAGTCTGAATTTACAAAATGTGAATTGAGAAAATGATTTCTTTTTGTAGGACAATCTTGTGAACATGCCACAGTTAGAAGGAGAGCTTTTCTTGCCAAAGAGAGAAGAGATGTTGAGGGGAAAGTAGAAGCTTTCTTGTCCTGCATTTGCCCCTTGTGAAGACCTCCTGTAAATACAGCTTGCATGTTACTATAGTAGGGGGAAACTGTAAATTTACTTATATAGGAAAAGCAATCCTCAAAGTGGATTTTAATAGCTGGATATCGCGTTCATTTAAAATATGTCTCAGTGTATGTTTATTCTAATTGCTACTCATTCTAATAAAACATCACCCCTGTGAAGCCCTTCCCACTGTTCCCCTTGGAGGAGAGGATCCTTACTATCTATAATGTCCCACCAGTATTTGTACATCTGTTAGTGTTAGCCACTTTGTATTTTCTTATATTGTGAGTTTCTTAAGTCTGCATCCTTTTCAACATTGTATCCAACAACCTAATGCAGAGCTAGGGTCAGAGTTATGTGTGACCAGCGAACAGACTTATCTGGTAGCTTGTAGAATGTTTTCATGTTTTAAATAAAAATGTCAGGTTCATCCTTACAACTTAGTATACGCAAGCTTGATTTTAGGTTTCCAACAGTATACTGTTTCTCCCCTTCAAACTCAGCTTGAATTGACAAATGTGTTATCAAACTAAATATAATGTTCTTCATGTACAGAATAAATTAAAATTAATTTTTTCTTAATGTTTAAAATTATATGTGCTTCATTGAAATAAGTAAGATGTTTGAGAGATTAGGATCTTAGACATGTCAAATAATTAGTGTTAGAATCATTGAAATATTTTTTACTATTTTAATATATCTCAAATTAGAAATTAAAGAGAAAAAAGTGGATATGAAGAAGTAACGAGATTAAAACATTCTTGTAATCAGAATTGCAGCTTTATTCTGCTATCTATGTAAAGTAATGGAGAAAATGTGAATATAATTATAAGAACAAGAGGTTTAATAGATTCTAAAATCATGGGTTGGAAATTACTTCCCAAGATCCCTCTGCCATGAGCACTTTGAATGAAATACGACTTTGGTTTGCTTTTGGATCACGAAGGTACAAAACAATTATATTTCTGAGTGATTGGGGGAAATGGGCATAGAAAAAGGATTGACCCGTACTCCTCTCTCTCAGGGCTACCATTAGATAACCCGATTTTGAAAATTCTCATTGGCTTAATTAATTATTTTTTCCTAACAGTACAGAAATTTTGGCAAGAGAATACCCATGTGTAAGGGTAGAAATCCTGTGTAAGGGTAGGGATCATTGTTAGGGTATTGCTAAAGGAAATGGTGTTCTGAGATGTATTGTTTTACTTTGCTGGGGACTTCCATTTGGTGGATGGAAATGTGCTTCACTGACTACAACATGCCATGCTATTCCCATTTCCTGTTATTCTAAAAGAAAAACTATGGAAGAAATATTCTTCATTATTGTTTAATAATTAAACAGAAAAGAATTTCTTTCGGATTCTTTTGAAGTAATCATAAGGAGTTTTTGAAATCTCAGTCAAGGGAATATCCCATGTGTTTCTTTTCCTTTTTTTGTGATTCTATGTCATGGGAAGGATGAAAGAAATGCCTTAAGAAGAAGACTACTGAAACTTATGACATTTTTAAAGCAAATATGAAAGTTGAGTAGTCACAGGATTAGTTCCTTAAGAATGCATAGTTACAATTTACAAAGCTAGAGAAGCTTTTGAGGGAAACTGACCTGAAGCACTTGAAGCATATAAAATTCTAGAAAAGGCCCAAGCTAAAAATCTGAATGATTATGAAAGAAGTACCAGATCAAATTCTTTAGGTAATATTAAGACTGATATGGATAAAAATTAGTTAGGATTTACTGAGAAAGATACTAAATCATTTGTGTGTGTCATATTATTTGAAAATATTTCTTTAAAAGTTATGTGCTTTACTAGTTATCATTTTCTTTACTTAGATATTTTAATGGATGTATAACATTTATTAAAACTATAATGTATTTTTGTATCAGCTATAATGAACCATAGCATACACATTACACACACATAAACAGAGTCTTTGGCTTGTATTTTTTGGCCATGGATGAGCACTATTGCTAGCATGAATAGCCAAATATGATCACGAGAAAATATGTAAGAGGAATGTTTCTTAAATGCCAATGCTTAAATCTCAGAGCAGGCATTTGGGCAGAAGGAAAATGAACACTGAATGCTTCTGGCTGGTGTCTGCCTGTCTCTTTTGTAATCCTTTCTAATTGGTCAATGCCGATGACATTTTGATTTAATTGAAACATGTATATTATCTATAGTGAAACAGATCAGCAGCCCAGGTTGGATGCATGAGACAAGTGCTCGGGCCTGGTGCACTGGGAAGACCCAGAGGAATCGGGTGGAGAGAGACGTGGGAGGCGGGATCGGGATGGGGAATACATGTAACTCCATGGCTGATTCATGTCAATGTATGAAAAAATCCACTTCAATATTGTAAAGTGATTAGCCTCCAACTAGTAAAAATAAATGAAAAAAAATAATAAAGTGGCATTACACACACACACACAAATTTTAATGTCATTTATGGTGGTGTATATAATTATAAAGTGACAGACAGCACTTTAGAAGTTTTCACAAGCTCACTTCTATATGTTGTTGTTGTTCACTTGCTAAGTCATGTTGGACTCTTCGCAACACCATGGACTGTGGCACGCTAGGCTTCCCTGTCCTTGACTGTCTTCCAAAGTGTGCTCAATTTCATGTGCACTGAGTCAGTGATGCTATCTCACCATCTAATTCTCTTTTGCCGCCTTCTCCTTTTGCCTTCAACCTTTCCCATCATCAGGATCTTTTCTAATGAGTCAGTTCTTTGCATCAGGTGGCCAAAGTATTGGCACTTCAGCTTTAGCATCAGTACTTCCAATGAATATTCAGAGTTGATTTCCTTTAGGATTGATTGGTCTTATCTCCTTGCAGTCCAAGAGATTCTAAAGAGTCTTTTCCAGCATCACAATTCAAAAGCATAAATTCTTCCATGCTCAGCTTTCTTTGGACAGGGACAGAATCCCATTGACAGAAGAGTATGGCAAGCCCCAGTTCATGGGGTTGCAGAGAATCGGACACCACTGAGTGACTAACATTTCACTTCACCCAGTTTCTTTGTGGTCCAGCTCTTACATCCACACATGACTACAAGATAAACCATCACTTTGACTATATGGTCCTTGGTTGGCAAAGTGATGTCTCTGCTTTTTGATACACTGCCTAGGTTTGTCATAGCTTTCCTTCTGAGGTGCAAGGGTCTTTTAATTTCATGGCTATAGTCACAGTCCACAGTGATTTTAGAGCCCAAGAATATAAAATCTCTCACAATAGCCTAGAAAAGTTATTAGCATATTCATAAGAATATTCACTGCAGCATTGTTTGTAATGGGAAAACATGGGAAACTAAAGGTGGCACTTTTGGTAAAGACGCCACCTGCCAATGCAGGAGACATGAGAGATACAGGTTCGATCCTTGGAAGGGGAAGATCCCCTGGAGGAGAGTATGGCAACCCCCTCCAGTATCCTTGCCTGAGAATCCCATGGACAGGGGAGCCTGGCGGGATACAGTCCATGGGACTGTGAGGAGTCAGACACAACTGATGCGACTTAGCACGCAAAGGCCCATGAGTAGGAGATTTAATAAATTCTGACATGCCCTCACTTTCATATACTATGCAACAATAAAAATGAATGAGGTAGATCTATTTGTATCGTCATGTAAAAGTTACAAGATAGTTTTTATTGAAAAAAGTTTCAAAAAATAAATACATATAACTTGTGTATAAAAGAAACCCAAACCAGAGAAATTATTACCCCATATGTATGTGTAAATTCAGAGAAAACTGTCCTGAAAGAAACACATCAAATCAATGACAATGCTTACTTCTATTGATGGTGTACGATACAGGGCTTGTTGTCAAAAGAGACTTTAATCTTATTTCCAAGGTCTTCTTTTTTATGAGGGGAATGCATTCTAATATTAACTAACTAAGCTTTTTTTAACTTGCTATGGCTATTGGAAAAAAGTCAAAGGGAGATGCATAGCAATGTCTATTACATGGTTTTTCTTCTTTATGCCCAGATAACGCCCTTCAAACATGGGAACATTTCTAGGGACTTGACAAGGCAATTGACTTTATGCAAAACCATCCATTCATTACTGTAGCAGAGTGTGTGGGCAAAGACTGCTGGGTCTCCTACCCAAACATAAACCTATTTGAAAACACTCTAGATATATAATAGCCCATCTAGGTGTGTCTATTTTCTTTTCCTGCTGTGGCTGTTACATGTGGTTCTTACTAATGAATGCAAAGCATGTTTTTCAGAAGATATATAGGGTTTAATAAAAAAGGTATAAACTAATATATTATAGAACTAATTTGAGAGATTGGAACAAAGGATCCATGGAATATAAATGTACTTATTCTGGTGAATCAGCATTCTGGATGTTAGAAAGATGAACTGAACTACGGACATGACAGAGAAGACATGCTAATAATAACCCTTGGCTGTAATAGTTCTTTGGTGGAAACCCTGGCCCACCTCCCCTGTCAACATGGGAAGACTTCTTGGTCATATGCTTATGTGCTCTCATGGAACTGTATTTTGTTCTGTGGGTGAGACATTAAATTAATTGTTGTCTCCTAATAGACAATAAGCTTTATGAGGACAGGTACCACACATGCTCTTACTCACCTTTATAGAGGCACAATGCCTGGTAAGGAATTAACAAATGAATTAATGAATGAAATAAAGGAAATTAAGAGCTAATTTTACATGTTGAGGGTGAGCTAAGACTTTTAATGAAATTTTTCTTAATTTTTCTATTAGAAAATAGAGACAAAGCCATGTTGTAAACTGCAGAGCAGTTTAAATAGCATTATTGCTGTTTTAATGAAGATAATGTAAGTAAATATCCATTATGTGCCACTCATTAGTCTACAAATAAGGGATATGGTGATGATGAATGAGCTGTACCACAAAGAGCTGAAATCACAAGAAATTTCACCCTGGGGACTTTGCACAAATGTGAGCAATTACACCCTAAAGCTAAGGAGGCTGCATGATTGTGGTGATTGTATTGCAATGTTCTGGCTTTGATGTATTACTTAAGTGGCATAGCCATAGTAATGACTGATACCATGAACCAATACTTTATAGCTTACTCTGGGCCAAGCACTCTTTTGAGGTGTTAACATGTATTCATCTACTCCATCTCCCCCCTAATTAAGGAGGTAATACCTACTTGTAGAAAACTTGAAATTATAAAAGACTGAATTTCTGATTGTCCTTAATAAATCTTGCATTTCAATACTTATAAAGTTGCTTTATTCTTAGGGGATTATATTGAATTTTTAAAATATCAATCTGAGAGGCATTACTTTTTTAATAAGTTACACAATATATTTATATATTTTTATAGCATAAATTTAACCTTGCATTTGCCATGTTTTAGGAATATTCTTTTTTTATTGTTTGTATGGTTTTATTTTTTCTGACCTGCCCCTTCCTTAGTTTTCTGTGTTTCATTATTATAGACTTTATTTTAATTTTTTTAACTTTTACACTTATTTGGAAGATAGACATTTTATTTTTAATTCTACTAATGGTTGCCTTTTAGCTTATGACATACATAATTTAATCTGTATTTCTATAATTCTCAAAGATTAGCACAAAGAGATAACATTCATTGTTCTTGGTGCCTAACAGAGAATTTAGCAGCTTGGCCAATGTCATATCACATTCTAACCTTCAATAATTGTCTGGGGTTGTAAATTCAACACATTATTGTGCAATTATTGTCTTTACCACATAAGGTTTTCCATTAGTTGTTTTTGGATTTACCACTGAAACTCAAAACCAGTGCTACAAATGCAATCCATAGCCAGATCTGTAAACATATTTTATCATTTAATAACAGTACTGTTTAATAAAATAATAAGAATTGTGTATATATATATTTAATACTTTTATGTATCAGATACAGTGCCATATGAACTATGCAACTGTATATACACTCTCTCTGAGAAGGTATCTATTTTTATCTCCATTTTCTTACTGAAGGATCTGAAATTCAAATAATATTAGGCAATTGATCCGAGGTCAGTGAATTAAGCAAGTAATCCAAGGTCAGCTTGGTGGTGCCCAAGGTGAGATTTGAATGCAACACTCAGTGGAAGGAAGACTGAACTCTTATTTTTGGCTGTACCAGGTGGCAGGTGGGATCTTAGTTCCTTGGCCAGGGATTGAATCCATGCCCCCTGAGTGGAAGCACAGAGTCTTAACCACTGGACTACCAGGGAAGATCTGAGGCTGAACTCCTATAAACCATACTACACCATCACTAGAAAGTTTTCTTTATCTATTTCCTCTAATGTTGCACTTCATTTTTTCAATATATACTGATAAAGTACATAAAACTTAGTAGACAATCTGTTGAAAAACTGACTCATTGGGAAACACCCTGATGCTGGGAAAGATTGAAGGCAGGAGGAGAAGGGGACAACAGAGGATGAGATGGTTGGATGGCATCACTGACTTGATGGACATGAGTTTGAGCAAGCTCTGGGAGTTGGTGATGGACAGGGAGGCCTGGCATGCTGCAGTCCTTGGGTCCACAAAGAGTCGGATATGACTGAGCAACTAAACTGAACTGACTACCCTCATTTTCCCAAAATCTGATGTTAAAGGTATTTAATCAAAGAAAAGTGTAAAAAAAAAGTGTAATCAGAAATATAGCTGGTGTTTTGTAACAATTTTAGTATAATCTATAAGGGCATCCCTGGTGGTTCAGCAGTAAAGAATCCACTTGAAATTCAGGAGACTTGCAGGAGATGCGGATTCAATACTTAGATCCAGGAAGATCTCTTGAGTTGTTGGTATTGTTCAGGAACTAAGTCATATCCAACTCTTTGGAACCCCAATGAACTGCAACATGCTAGGCTTCCCTGTCCTTCACTGTCTCCCTGAGTTTGCTCAAATTCATATCCACTGAGTGGATATCTAACCACTGATACTATCTAACCAATTCATCATCTTCCGTCCCCTTCTCCCTTTGCCTTCAATCTTTCCCAGTATCAGGGTCTTTTACAATGAGTTATCTCTTTGCATCAGGTGGTCAAAGTATTGGAGCTTCAGCTTCAGAGTCAGTTCTTCCAATGATTGATTTCCTTTAGGATTGATTGGTTTGATCTCCTTGCTGTCCAAAGGATTCTCCAGAGTCTACTCCAGCCATAATTCAAAAGCATCAGTTCTTCAGTGCTCAGCCTTCTTTATGGTCCAACTCTCACATATATATATAACTATTGGAAAAACCATAGCTTTGACTATACAGACCTCTGTCAGCATGGTGATGTCTCTGCTTTCTAATATGCTGTCTGGATTTATCATAACTTTCCTTCCAAAGAGCAAATGGCTTTTAATTTCATGGCTGTAGTCACTGTCTGCAGTGATTTTGGAGCCGGAGAAAAGAAAATCTGTCACTGCTTCTCCTTTTTCCCCTTCTAGTTGCCATGAAGTAATGTGACTAGATGCCATGATCTTTGTTTTTTGAATGTTGGGTTTTAAGCCAGCTTTTTCACTCTCCTTCTTCATTCTCATCAAGAAGCTCTTAGTTTCTCTTCATTTTCTGCCATTAGAGTGGTGTCATCTGCATATCTGAGATAGTTCCTTCTTCTGGCAATTTTAATTTCAGCTTGTGATTCATCCAGCTTAACATTTTGCATGATTTACTCTGCATATAAGTTAAATAAGCAGGATGACAATATATAACCTTGCCATTCTCCTTTCCCAATTTTGAACCAGTCCGTTGTTCCATGTCCAGTTCTAACTGTTGCTTCTTTACACGCATAAGGGTTTCTCAGAAGATAGGAATTTTCCACAGTTTGTTGTTATACATACAGCCAAAGGAAATGGCAACCCACTCCATTATTCTTGCCTGAGAAATCCCATGGACAGAGGAGACTGGTGGGCTGCAGTCCATGGGCTTGCAAAGAGTCGGACACGACTGAGCAACTAAACAACAACAAATAAAAATATTGAATCACCATGTTGTACACATGAAACTAATATAACATTATAAGTCAATAAAAAGCTTAACAAATGTTCTGATAGGGGAATTACAAAGTGCTGCAGCAGCAGTAGCAGAAAATCTCTTGACAAGGATTGAGCTTACTATGTGCATCAGGGCAGGCGCTGCAGAAAGAGGGACTTTATGATGCCAGCATGAAAGGTGAAGAGGAGCTAAGTGGAGAGAAAGAACCTGAAAGAAGGTGAATATGATTGGAAAGTCAGATTATCAATCATTTTGATGGGAAAAAATTAAAATTATGTATTTAAAGAAGATAGAAGAATAAGAAATAAGGTTAAAGAGCCACCCATAGATTAGATAATAGAACTTGTCTCTGCCCTGGACTTGCTTTTAGCCTGTGTCTAATGCTGGAAATCTGCTATTATGTTATTGTGAAATCTAAAATGAAAATTTAGCTTCCAGAAATATTTGCCGTAATGAAAAGGAAATTCTAAGAGGACAGCTCTGAATATGTGTTTGTTGAGCTGTTGGAAATGATGAGAAGCTTGGTGGAGCTCATTTTTAACATGTTCCTGTTGGTTTTTGAGGGACAGGCTCTGAAAAAGTCATTGGAATATTAATGAAAAGTTTTATTATGAGATAAAAATCCTACAACTAGAACAAAAAACACACATTAACCAAAAATAATAGTGGGATATAATTTCCATGGCTACTAAAATATTATTCTGGTTTTTGTTAAGTTGAGAAATGAAATGGATATCTCATAAAGAGGTAAATGGAGTTTAGCCCAGTTACATTGGCTGGGAAGAAGCACAAATCTCACTTTTTCAATTCCTGCCATTAAAAATGGTGAACTATCTAAATTTTCAATCTTTGAGATGAAAATACTAGTAGGAATATTTGCCCTATTAATGTGATATAGGAGAAAAATGATCAGTGAAGTCCAGATAAAATGCAATATGCATATTCTATAAATAACAATGATTTAATAAGAGTAGAAATGATAGACTCTAGCATCTTTAGAGATTCAAAGCTATCAATTGTAGCAGAAATCAACTTCTGTCACATATTTGCAAAATGAATATATTTTCACTTAAAATCAAGTTCATAGAGAAAGGTAATTGAAAGCCTGACTTTCGAGAAGTGATATAAACGAGGTGATATATGTTAACTTGTGTAGTGAAAAACCATAGAGGTGCTTATCTCACATCCTTGTCCTCCACCAGAAAACAACAACAAAAACAAAACAGAAAAATAACACAGCAACCTCCTGCCTAAGGAGAGAAATTCCTGGGAGTGGGAATGGTGGTGGAAATGGGAATGGAGCCATATAAAATACACTAACATCTAAAGAGAGAGTTTTCAGATTTTGAAATCTGACAAAATATTTGTCAGAAAGATGGATGGGGTAAGGGTTTGTGAAGGATTTACAAATACTTTTCTTCAGAATTTTGGTAAGTTCTTGGTACTTATTTTTCTTTATGTGAACTAAATTTATTTTACCGAAAGTAAGCCAGGCACATGAAAAAGCTGGCTTAAAACTCAACATTCAAAAAAAGAAGATCATGGCATCCAGTCCTATCACTTCATGGCAAATAGATGGGGAAACAATGGAAACAGTGACAGACTTTATTTTCTTGGGCTCCAAAATCACTGCAGATGGTGACTTCAGCCATGAAATTAAAAGACACTTGCTCCTTGGAAGAAAAGCTATGATCAACCTAGACAGCATATTAAAAAGCAGAGACATTACTTTGCCAACAAAGGTCCATGTAGTCAAGGCTATGGTTTTTCCAGTGGTCATGTATGGATGTGAGAGTTAGATTATAAAGAAAGCCGAGTGCCAAAGAATTGCTGCTTTTGAACTGTGGTGTTGGAGAGGACTCTTGAGAGTCCCTTGGACAGCAAGGAGATCCAACCAGTTCATCCTAAAGGAAATCAGTCCTGAATATTCATGGAAGGACTGATGCTGAATCTGAAACTCCAATACTTTGGCCAACTCATGCAAAGAACTGACTCATTTGAGAAGACCTTGATGCTGGGAAAGATTGAAGGTGGGAGAAGGGGATGACAGAGGATGAGATGGTTGGATGGCATCATCGACACCATGGACATGAGTTTGCGTAAACTCTGGGATTCGGTGATGGATAGGGAGGCCTGGCGTGCTGCAGTCCATGGGGTTGCAAAGAGTCGGACATGCCTGAGAGACTGAACTGAACTGAAGTCAGACACATGAGAGTAATTAAATCAGAAGCAGAGGCGTGATTAAAAGCATGGATCCTGGATTTAGACACCTTGAGGTCTTAATTGTGTTATTTTCAAGCATGCACTCTAACCACCTGACTCATTTTCCCAATATGTTAAAATAGAAACAAAATCTTCTAACTCTCTGATTGTTGTCAGGGTTAACACGAAATAAAGACAAAGATCTTAATTCAGGGGCATGTATAGATCCTACAAAAATGATTAGACAATGAAGATGTCAACAATGACTATATAATAATGATGATGTAGGAAGAACCCTCAATTGAGTGAAAATGTATATTCATCTCTTTTTAAATTCCAACTTCTCAAGTTGGAAATAAGTAGAAAGTAGAAGGTGTCAACCTTGAGACAGCAGCAAGAACTGAAACATTCAGAGAGAGAAAGCTGGAGGGGGGGCACCCCCAACATCAAGTAACTTTCAGCCTAATCTCTGTTAGGCAATCAGACTCCAGAGCAAGTCACTGGATCATGGCTTTTGAATCTGGGAAGTTGCCTCTTCATGGTGGTTCTTGGAGCCATAGCTGCAAGAATCCAATTGTCTACTCTGAATCCTTCTTCCTCCCAGAAATAATATATACACTTGGCCTGCTGGACACTTTCTGTCTTGGTTTTCCTCCTACTCTTACTGACTACAATTTCTCAACCTCCTTTGCATGATGACTTTTTATATGCCCAATCTCTAAGTAATGGAATTCCTTAGAGTTCATTTCTTGGAATTCTTTCTTTATTCTGCACTCACTGTCTAGGTGCCAGGCATTTATAATGTATACTACATCCTTGCAACTCTCATATTTACATCTAGGCCCTGATTTGTCACCTAAACTCCAAGTTCCTGTATCCAACCATCCATTTCTCATCTCCACTTATATATCTAATCACCATCTTAAATTTAACCCAAGAAACAGAGTTCTGCCTCAAACACTATCCACCCATCCCCCTGCCTTCCTCAGCTCATTAAATCATAAGTCTATTTTTCAGTTACTCAGGTTCCCAAATCCTTATTCATCCTTGACTTGTATTTTTTCTCTCATACCCTAAACCAGTCCACCAAAAAAATTCTATTAGTTCTAAGTTCAAATAGACGCATTAAATGACCTCTTTTGCCACTTCTATCCCACTCTTATTTCCTCTCCCCTGGGTCCAAGCCATCATCTTTTCTCTCCTGGATTATATCGTAGTCTCCTAAGTGGTTTCCCTGCTACAACCCTTGTCCTTCCAGCATCTGGTCTCAAATAGCAACTAGAACTATCTTTAAAAAATGTTAGATACTATCAGATCTCTGCTCAAAACATTCTTAAGATTTTCAACATCACTCAGAGTAAAAATAACCTACATTGACCCAGTGGCCCATTTTCTATGATTCACTTCCTGCTTTTTTCCTTGTTTGCTGTTTGCCAGCCACATTGCTTTCCTTGTTCTTCTAACACTCCAAGTATGTTTCTCCCTCAGGCTATTTGAACTTATTGTAGCTCTGCCTAAGATGTCATCCCCTCAAATGTCCAGAGGACTTGTCCGTGTATTTCATTCAGGCCACTTTTCCTCGAATTTCACATTGTCATGGAGCATTCCCCTGTCCCGCCCATTCTAAAGAGCACCCTTCCTGTGACTTTACCCACTTCTTTTGAGCTATTTTGCCTCGCAGAATGTAACATATTCTAGATTGTTTATTATATCTTTTGGATAACTGCAATATTACTTATACCTAGAAAATTGTCTGACTCATGGTTGAAGAAGTATATCTATTAAATATGAGTAAGTGCCTGGGAAAAAATAGAAGTTTTATCTTGCCAGTGAGAAAGGATCTCTTCCAATTCTTAGCTGGGATCTTTGGAACCAAAGCTGAGATGGGCAGTGAGTACTTATAATAATACCTTACCTAGTAAGGATTTTATTTTAAACGCTTGATTTAAGATAGGCTACCTTATGGTTTAAAACTGTCAGTACATACCTCGTGATACATTTCTTCCTACAGTTATGCTCTTCTCCATCAAGGGGGGTGTTTAGGATTTTTTTTTTTTTTTGTAAATAAAATGTATCCCCCATGCATTTCCACCAAAAGATTGGTAAAGATTTTTCTGAAAAATGTGTTTATATCATTTCTGGGACAGAAGGCAAATTGACCACACATTAAAATAAGATTTTTGGAGCTATGGAACTCTCTTCTTCCTTTCTCCCTGAGGTTTCTACTCTCCCTTCCAATAATATCTCTTGGTATAAGCCTGGCTAAACAAAGTAAACTGCACATATATTAATAGGAAAACAGCTGTTGAGCTGTTGCAAGAGCAATATCACCAACTAATATTAGGGCAATATATTTTGGTCTCTGAAGACAAAGAGCTTTTCAGTTCACCTTTGCATTATAACATTTGCACATTCATTAAAAGGGGAGAGGGGGAGGTATCTCAAACCAAGAACTGGAGCCCTTTAGAGGAGACTTTGAATTAGGATTCAGATCATACACCCTAGAAAGAAAAATAATGTAGCCAAGACCTCGTTAACCTGTACTTGAAAAGCTTTTGGTGTATTTGCTTGTTTGTTTAACCAACATTATTGATCGGATAGTGATCCACGGGACTTGTATGCATGGGACCAGTTCTGACTATTATGAACTTCCCTTGCTAAGCTCCTCTGTTCTCCCACCTTAGAAGGTCTCTGTCTTCTTTCCTCTTCCCTACCTCCATGTCTCTCTCAGTTCACCCATTCTGGTCCTCTTGAGTCCAAGAAGGTTTCCCTCCCATCTCTAATAAATGTTCATTTTGGCCTCCAGTCAGGTACAAACTATAGGTAATTTTTGCATCATGTTGGCATGTGTAAGTGAGTGTCATGTGAGTATATATGTGAGTATGAGTGTTTTCTCTCCTCCAACTAATCTGTGAAGTTATTGAGAGGAGACAGTAGATTTTTATTGAGCTATGTCTCAAAGAATCTCACAGTGCTGTGTACAAAGTTGGCCTCCATGAAGTCTCACTGGGGAAGTATGTGTTTGCACGTATGGATCTGTATGGTGTTAATGTGAGGAATCTAAGATTTGCAATCTGGATTGGCTGCCCACTCACTGTGTGACTATTGCCAAGTTTATTCACAGTGGAAGATAAAAATGTCTTCCTCAAGGTGGGTGGTTGAAGGAAGTGAGAGGTCATACATGTTAACTGGGCTAGTTCAGAGTCAAGCAAATAGTAACGTCTTACTAAATGTTGAAGTAAGTGAGTGAGTATACAGTTGATGATGGACCATATCTAAGTTATTGTAGAGCTGGATGGAACAGCTCAAACCTTTGAGGGCTTACTCTACCCATAGTGGTATAAACTAAAAAATAAAGAAACAGAAACAAAGCAAAAGCAGCCTTCTGTGGAATCAGATCTGAGTTTGACTCTCCCATTTGCTATTCATATCTATCTGACTTAAAGATACTTTTAAAGACTTTCAGACCTGTATTTTCCTTTTGGAAACTTTAATACTTATCTTGCAGAGATGTTATGAGGCTAGAATGGGAATGCTGGGTGAAGTCCCCCAAAGAGTTAATAGATGTGTGCTTGTTGATTTATTTCTGGAGCTGATCACTCCTTGAGCTACAGTTGTTGGATTCCACTTGGCTCAGTCAGATTCCTTGATTCCTCAGAGACTGCTGTTCGGCTGCCCAACCCTATTTCTTGGAACACACAGCTAGACGACATTTCCTAAGCACCCTCATACTCACTGTGGCCCAAATGATGGCAATTTATCCAGTGAATGTGAACAGAAATGCCACCTGCCTCTTTCTGGAGGGTGTAAAGAACTTCCACTGATTCTTCAGTTTCCTCTCCACTGGATTCAGATGTCAACCATGCACATGGAAACGGTAAAGCAAAGAGATGACAGGGAGCCTGATGTCTTGGATGACCAGATCAAAGCTGCTTCACCAGCCTGAATATCTTCCCAGAAATCTTACATGAAAAAAGGAATCTTCCTTTTAATCAGCCCCTAAAAGCTTAGGATCTCTTTGTTATTGCAGGCTAGCCTACTCGACTATTCTAATATAGTCCTCTGCCCTCCAAAGTCTCATGCATAAAGGTTACTCTGTGCTGTTAAGAACACTGTGAGTGCTAACTTTAAAGACTATTTCTACTAGCAGTAAGTGAAAGTGTTTTATTTCTAGACCTGTTGACTCTCAAGGTCAAAAATGTCATATCTTTTTTTCTCATTTTTTTAGTGATATGGATTAAAACCTTTATATTATTACTGATGATTTATTTTTTTGTCTTATGAATATTCTTTGTCATAAAATGTGTTCACTTTCTATTGGATTATTTACCTTATTCTTTGAGGATTTGGAAAGCTTTTTTACATATAATTATTATTATCTCTTGTTATACTTTGTAGTTTGGACTTCCCTTGTGGCTTATTTGGTTAAGAATGTGCCTACAATGTGGAAGACCTGGGTTCAATCCCTGGGTTGGGAAGATCCCCGGAGAAGGGAAAGGCTACCCACTCCAGTATTCTGGCCTGGAGAATTCCATGGACTGTATAGTCCATGGGGTCGCAAAGAGTCAGACGTGACTGAGCAACTTTCACTCACTCACTGAAAGTGAAAGTGAAGTCGCTCAGTCGTGTCCAACTTTTGCGACCCCATGGACTGTAGCCTACCAGGCTCCTACATCGATGGGATTTTCCAGGCAAGAGTACTGGAGTGGGTTGCCATTTCCATTGCCAGGAGATCTTCCCATCCCAGGGACTGAACCCCGGTCTCCCGCATTGTAGGCAGATGCTTTACCGTCTGAGCCACCAGGGAACTCTCCACTCACTCACTATTTTGTAGTTTTTGACAATAAATTCTTAATAGTGTATAGTCATTACATTGACCAATATCTTCTTTATGTAGTCATCTTTTGATTTCATGTTTTAAAAGTCATCCCTAACCCTAAGATTAGATCTGAATGTTTCCTATTAAAAAATTGTGAGGCTGCGAGCACACACTTGCTTTCTAGGCTCTCATGTCACCTTATATTCCAGCATATGAAGCACTGATCTGCAGCACCTTTTTAAAATCAGACAATTTTATGTTTCTTAGTCACTTTCCTTTTATTTCTAATTAAAGCATTTGGGATCTAAGTGATCTGAGGAATATTTTCCTCTCTGATATTTAACTTTTATTCTGTCAGTGTATCTCTCATATCTCTTTAAGTTCTTTGTTTAATTTATTAATGCTCTTACAAATGCTTTGAAGATTTCATTAACATGCTGTTTACCCCTTCAGATGCTATTAGTGATGATGGTCCAATAAAGCAGAGTTAAACTGATCCCCCATTATCTGATTAGCCAGTCTGCACATTCTAACCTGACACCTTCCTATATTATATTCATCCCATGTTTGCTGTATTTGGATATTTAAGATCTACATATTCAGCCAATTTAAATTAATTTAGCTATCAAGATTTCATGAGATGCTGTATCCAGCACTTTACTATGTGCACTATCAAGACACAAAATCAAATAATCATCTGCCACATTCCCTTTAGCTAATATAATCTTTGTGATTTCAGCCAAAAAGTTTCTAGTTAGTCTAATCTGTTTTATTCTTTGTGAATCTAGGCTATTTATTGCCAGTGGCCCTGTTCTCTCAGAGTTGGATTATCTGTTAGGAGCAGTCTGGATAAATTTTCTACATTATAGGGCTCAGAAGGAAATATTGAGAAGGCCAGGAGTTTAGTAGAAACCAGTTGAGCAGAGTAATTCCAATATCAATTGATTAATCACTCATTCAACAGGTTTTTATCAAATGAACCGTATGCACAGTGCTGAGTGCTACAGGGGCTATAGACATTTAAAACATAGATGTTTTGGTTAGGATTCTTTTGGTTGCAAGTCATAGAAGCACAACTCAAGCTAGTTAAAGCATCAGAGGGAATTTATTGGTAGAGTCTAGTTTAGCCTTAGAATTGAAGGAAACAGAGCTACAACCATGAACTAGGAACATCAGAAGTGAGATAAGAATCCAGTACTTGAGGCCTTGAAGCCACTTCTCTCATTCTCTGCCTCTTGTCTCTGGATGTCAGTTTCATTCTTGTTCTCCACATAGCAGGACATATGTATTAGTCAGCGTTCTCCAGAGAGACAGAAACAAACAATAGATGTCAATACATATATGTATCTGTGTGTGTAAAGAGGTTTATTATAAGGACTTGACTTACATGATTATGGAGGCTGGAAAGTCCCAAGATCTCCTGGGTGAGTCAGCACAATTGAAGCCCAGGAGAGCCAATGATTTAGTTCCATTCTAAGTCAACATGTCTGAGAATCAGGAAAACTGATGTTGCACTTCCAGTCCAAAGGCCAATGGTTTCAAAATCAGAAAGAACTAAAGATTCAGTTAGAGTCTGAAGGCAGGGAAAATTCTGCTTTCAGTCAGGCAGGAAAAGATCTCTTACTCAGAGAGGGGTCAGCCTTTTTGTTATGTCTAGGCCTTCAAATAATTGGATAAGGTCCACCCACATTGGGAAGAGCAGTCTGTTTTATTTATTCTATCAATTTAAGCATTAATCTCATCCAAAAACACACTCACAGAAACACTCAGAATAATGTTTGACTAAATATCTGGGTGTCTTGTGGCCTGATCAAATGACAGATAAAATTAACCATCACAGAACATACCTGCCATCAGTTAAGAAGTCCCACCCCAATGACTTGAATACCAAAGAGACAGGAAATATTTCCTTCCCTTCTAGCTGCCATTGGGAAATACTAGAGAAAACGTCTTATTAGTTACCCTATAGATGAACCATTATAATCACTAGAATGTAGTATTATAAATCATCAAATCTTGCTCACCTGGCTATTTCTGTGATGGAGAGATGAGGTGAGTATTTTAACTAGCAATTTTGATCCCCAGTAGGAGCATACAGTTAAAATTGGCAAAAGGCAGTTTCTCAAAAGAGATAAGGGTAGGGTGCTGAAGTGAAGGCAGCACAATACAAAGCTACTATGCAGATCATGCACTCAAAGAGCTTGCAAATTACTGGAGGAATCAAGCCAACACAGAGACTCAAAACAGCATATACTGTCCTCCCTCAGTATCCATGAGTTTGGTATCTGCAGATTCAACCAATGAGGCTGCTATTGTTTGAATCCACTGATACAGCAACTGGATACAGAGACATCTGTACTATGCCATTTTATGTAAAGGACTTGAACATCCTCATATTTTGGTAAATGTGGGGGTCTTTGAGCCAATTCTTCATGGATATAGGACACCTGTAATGATGTACTCCACATTAACATATCCAAAAAATGCCTATAAGTTCATAGAATAGCCGAGAAAACTGTTATAATCTGAGAAGATTTCAGGAGAGAAGTGAAGTGAAGTGGTTCAGTCGTGTCCAACTCTTTGCGACCCATGGACTGTAGCCTACCTACCAGGCTCCTCTGTCCATGGGATTTTCCAAGCAAGGATACTGGAGTGGGTTACCATTTCCTTCTCCAGGGGACCTTCCCAACCCAGGGATTGAACCCGGGTTTCCGCATTGTAGGCAGATGCTTTACCGTCTGAGCCACCAGGGAAATCTTTTCAGGAGAGAAGTAGGATTCAAATTGGGTCTTTAAAGACTGAAGTGTAGGCAAAGAGATTAGGCAAGGCTTTTGAGGTGAGGACAGTGAAAAGATAATGACCATAATAAGCTATTGAGAATTTCCAGAATAGAAAAAAGGGAGGGTAGCATCCTATGGTCATTTATGGAGGCACTCAAACTACTTGTACAAATTTATCCCCATTAATCTTCTCTATAACATGTACCTAGGTTCAAAATATTTTCCCTACTTCCTTTGTTAGGAAATGTGGGCTTTCCTTAAAGATCCATTTCCCCACTGGCTTGATGGACTGTATGCTTTATAATCAGACTGAGATACTTGTGACTTGAACTAGGAATTGCCTTGGCATTCTTCTCATTTCTCCTGTGACTTCCTTTATTTACCTGTAAAATTCCCGAATCTGAGATTCATGATGTTAGACAATTTTTATCAACTCATTGCTTTTTGCCTACTCACTTCTCCCTAGCTTTGAGTCACTGGAGACTCTGAAACAGTCCCTGAGTCCTCCTTTCCCCACCAAATTCAGTAACATCATGAGCTCATGTGTAGTATCCATGCAAAAATTCTGAATTTCTGGATTCCTGTCTCATCCAGCTCTACAAATCATTGTCCACTTTTGCTTCATTCTCCCTTCACTATGGCCACAGTCTAAACTTGTGACTGCTCAGAACGGACTACACCATTTCTAAGGTCATAAATTCAAAAAGGTTGTATCATGAGTCTTACCAACAGATTTTCTCTATCCACAGCCTGATTCCTCTCCCTTTTTTCTTGTTGTATAGTTGCGTTCTATTCTAAACCTTTCTCCTTTGACCTTCATCTTTCTTCCTGACACTATGACTCCTCATTTGCCCTTTGAGGCTTTAGTCCATCTTTCCCTACCATTACCTAAAGTATCTTCTACTTTTTCTATTTCAGGATTCCATCTTCATGCCTTGTAAAAATGTTTAAAATTTTCTCCCATTAAATACCTCTCTTATTATCGTACATTTAAGAAATGAATATATGATTTTCTAGTCTTGATTTGCAATTCCCTTCTAAATCCTACTGTAATCTTCCTTAATGTCAAATCCAGTGTAAACTTTCCAGATCATGAATTAATACACTTCTGCATTTGAAAGTTTTGTTATTATCAGCTTATTTCACAATACTCTGGTTTTCCTTGATCCACTCAGTTCTTTTTATATCTAATCTGTGGACTCCTTTCTGAATTTCGGTTTTCTTCTAGGCTATGACTCTCCTCAAATTTCCTGAATGACCTCGCCCACTTCCAGTTTCAACTGACACTTATAGGTTGATGGTTCTGTAATCTACAGAACTATATTTTCAGTTTAGACTCCATTCTGAATGTTAAACCTAGCTATCCGTATTTCTTCAGAGATGTATTTAGATATGCCCTTAATGCTTCACCATCAATAAATACAAAATTGAATTAGTTACCTAAACCTTATCCTCCAAAAATATCCTCCTCAGCTTTAGGGATCTCACCCACCCAGTCATCCAAATTAGAAATCGGAGAATTTTTCTTAAATTTTCCCCCTTTTCCACTACCATACTCAAGTGTTCAACAAGTACTGTTGATCAAGTATCTAGAATATTTCCAGAATCCAGATATTTTCCCCTAATCTGATGTCCTCTTCTACTCCTCCAGTTTATGCTTACTTACAAAATAGCCTTCTAATTGGCTTTCTAGTCTTTTTTATCCATTAGCTGATCTGCCAAATTTAACTTTCATGTTGCAGGGCTTATCTAAAATTCATATGTATGCTTTCCTATCCTTCCATGGCTTTTCCCATTGCTGTCATGTAATGCAACTTCATGGGTTTTAATATTAGACACAATATCCTTCTCTAACCACTTCAACAGAATTTATTATCTCCAAACTTCATTTTCTATAATATCAGCATATAAATTTAAATATAGATCTCCATCATGCTGTCATTTGTTCATTTGTTCATGCTATAAATCCTGTCTAGAATGTCCTTTTCCTTAGCATCACTTATTCTATTCATTCTTTTAGATATAGTTTGTGTAAGACTTTGTGCAAGAAGTTTCTCCCATTATCTCCTGGTTGGATTAGGTAGGTACCTGTATCAGTCAGATTAATGCAGGAAAATAAAATAAAGCTGGGAATTTAAAGCAGAAAGCTATTTAGTACCAGAAATATTATGATTATAATATCACTACAAATTTCTATGCTAGTCAGAAGACCAAGGTTACATTGAAGAAAGAAATTAACCTCTAACTCATGGCTTAGTGTAACAAAGGATTGTCATTTGTCCCTCATTGCAGTGTCTAGCTTGGGTCAATAGAAGGGAATTTATTATGTTTTACATAGTCACTTGAGGCTCAAGCAGACAGAGACTCAAATATATTACACTTGTGCCATTAGAATTTCTGGTCTTCTAAGTTGCTACAACACAGAAGAGTCAGTCTGGAGAATTTCACATGGCTTATCCTTATCTTCAGTCATGTCTTTTCATGACCCCATTGACTGTAGCCCACCAGGCTCCTCTGTCCATGGGATTTCCCAGGCAAGAATAATGGAATGGGTTGCCTTCTCCAAGAGATTTTTTTTCCCAATGCAGGGATCAAACCCCCCTCTCCTGTGTCTCCTGCCGTGAAGGTGGATTCCTTACTGCTGAGCCACCCTGGTGGCTTACCTTATCCTTATCTTATTCTGAAAATGAAACTTATCGTTTCTGCTTATTTCATTGGCCAGGACTGGTCACATTGTCCCATTCAATGGGACTACTAAAAGGGTGCTAAAAGGGTGCTGGGATTTGTAGTTTTCCATGTGACCAGAAAAAGGGGTCTAGATATTAGTGAGTGCTGCTTAAAAATGTAGAAACTGAAGCCCAGGGAGTTATTTCCCCACATTTTAACACTTAATATTTGACAGAACTAGAGTTCAAATTGTACTATTTCTCAAAAGTATCTGTTGCTCTTATTAGGCTCCTCCCTGGAGGAGGATTTTATTTCCAGCCCTTCTGATGTTAGACTTGCTTAGACCAAGTGAGGATGAGTGGAAATAATACATACCAACTCCCAAGCAGAAGGTTTAGCAGGCATCCTGTGATTTCCTCACAGTGCTTTTCCATCT
Source organism: Odocoileus virginianus (assembly GCF_023699985.2). Lineage (NCBI taxonomy): Eukaryota > Metazoa > Chordata > Mammalia > Artiodactyla > Cervidae > Odocoileus > Odocoileus virginianus. The sequence continues at coordinate 38,867,528 of NC_069678.1, forward strand.
GCTACCAGAGTAGCAACTTCCCTATTAGAAGCTGTACATTCAACCTGGAATGAAGGGTGTACTGAGCAGAGCTTCGGGCAACCTGCAAGCAACATTTAATATGAGTAAGACATAAATGTGTATTGTTGTAAGCCCTTGAGATTTGGGGGTTGCTTGCTATTTCAGCATAAACTAGTGAAATACAGCTAATACAAATACTGAAGAACTCACAAAATCCAACCCCAAACTGGGCAAGCATGCTTCAGAACAGACTGGAATCTAAGTGACTATAAAGAATTTCTTTTAGGACTCATGGACAAACTCTACATGGCCTTGAAGTGAAAATTATTTTTTTCCCCAAACTCTTTATTATGTGTCTCTCTGATTAAGATCCAAATTCCTAAAGAAGAGAGAGTGAGATTCTCACTCTTCCAGAATGGCCACATACCCATCTGCCCCTTTGCCAAGGAAAGTGGTAGCTGGTGGCAGGCAGACCAAATAGCTGGCAGTCCTGCTGGGGCTGCACAGAATGGGGAAACGGTAATTCCCCAAAACGAATAGGCTGCTGACATCCAAAAAAGAAGGGAAGAAATGGAATTCTTAATAGCAGTGCACTAAAATAACAGTAATTATTCATCATTGGCATAGCCCTTTATCCCTCTCTTTCTCCTTCGCAACCACGTGAAATCATCTTGCCACTCTCCGCTTTCCAAACCAAGCATCTTTAATAACCTTGTAGAAGTCTTTCATTTGGCAGTGCCCAGCTTCCCGTCCCCTCTGCTCAAATCAATAGGAAGAAATAAAGATAATCTACATTAATTTGGTTGCAGTTGTTTTAACATCCCCTGAAACCTTCAAGTTCAGCAGTACTGGGCCAGTTTGAAGAAAACCTTTCTGACAGGAAAGCGAGTTTCAAAAAAAAAAAAAAAATGTTCCCCAGTTTGCTAGGCTTATAAGCCTAGGGCAAGTTTAATTAAACTCAATGGAGCATTTTAAAGTGAAGAAAAAATTAGGACAGCAAGAAAAACGTGTTGATTGTTTCCTAATTATGCTGTGGACTTTTTCTCTAATGCATCCCCCCCGCCTCTCTCTCTCCCTAAATAAAACAACTGGCACGTTAAGTTTGCACACAGAAGATTATATTTCAACCATGCATCCTGCATCAGCCAGGCACTGTGCCTCCCATCTCACTACTGGGACTGCTTTCTGGAGACATTTATGTTTTTGTCATTTCATGGATACACTTGCATGCTAAATCTCTTCAGTTGTGTTCAGTTCTTTGTGACCCTGTCGACTGTAGCCCACCAGGCCCCTCTGTCCATGGGATTCTCCAGGCAAGAACACTGGAGTGGGTTGCCGTGCCCTCCTCCAGGAGACCTCGCAACCCAAGGATCTAACCCATGTCTCAAGTCCCCTGCATTGGCAGCCGGGTTGTTTACCACTAGCGCCACCTGGAAAGCCCTTCATAGATACACTTAATCAAATATGAAAAAGAGAGAGAAAACAAGGGATACTACATTAGACTCCAGCAACTTCCAAAATTTTGTCAGTGAAGATTCCTTTGATTAGTCCTTCCCCCAAACATGGATGGACTCCTTATTTTAAAAGAGTTAGTCTTCTGAACAATAGACATTTTTAAAGACATGATTAATTTACTTCCTTATTTTTATTCACAGGAGATATGCATTTACACAAACTGATTTGCTTTTTCCCTTGGACTGCAAGGAGATCAAACCAGTCAATCCTAAAGGAAATCAGTCCTCAATGTTCTTTGGAAGGACTGATGCTGAATCTGAAGCTCCAATACTTTGGCCACATAATGTGAAGAACTGACTCCTTGGAAAAGACCCTGATGCTGGGAAAGATTGAAGGCAGGAGGAGAAGGGGACAACACAGGTTGAGATGGTTTGATGGCATCACTGACTCGATGGACATGACTTTGAGCAAACTCCAGGAGTTGGTGATGGACAGGGAAGCTTGGCGTGCTGCAGTCCATGGGGTCATGAAGAGTCAGACACAACTGAGCAACTGAACTGAACTGATCTATTTTTCAGAATAGGATAACCATACCTCTGATTAATTAACATCTGAAAGCAAACAAATAAGGCCAGAAGTTATAATCCATCCATTTCACTAATCATGACAACTATGTGCCAGGCACTATACACATAGCTTTATTATGAGTAAAGAAACTCATAGGATTTGAAAAATAATAAAGAAACTCTTGGATCTCAAGGGCTCCAGAGACTCTGTCTAAAGACCTATGTGCTAGTATTATAGTGACAATTACAGCTGTTTAGGACTCCTAGAGGACCATCAAGGAGAAGACTGTAGGTGTGGACATAAATGGAAAGCCCGGGGGTTCAGGAAAACCCCTTGAGCCAGAGACAAGCAGTACCTAAAGAGAAGTCAATGTGACTCAAGGGGTGCCACTAAATTCTGTTAAATGAAATACAAATAGGTAAAACTTAAAGGGCACTTACTGTGAGCCAGCTACTCCTAGAAGCAGTTTACATATATTAATTACTTTTATCATCTCGTCCTTCCTATAAGGCACAGGGAAGTTGCATGGTGGACCCAAGATCACACAACCAATTAGTGCTAGAACCAGGATTGGAAGTGATATAGTCTGCTCTTAACCTAGTGGTTAAGCTTGCACATAAAAGATTGTTAACTAGACATGACCTAACAGAAAAAAAAAACAAGACACAGGACACACACAACTCAGCCATTCCCAACTCTTTCAGCACCGAGGGCCCCTTCGTGTCTTCTTTTGCCATTGTGGACTCCTGTGCTTTGAAAGATATCCACTTCTGCCATATGAAAGGGGGGAGGGCTCAAAATAAAATAAATTTCATTCAATTTTTAAAAATAAATATATCAAGTAGAATTTTGAAAGACTCAGGAAGAATATATGCCAGAAAACTATATTAGCAATAATACGGAATTAAAGCTGTCCCCAAATTCAAGAATCCAGGTAAGCTGAATTTTATTAGATTAGGCTCCCTATTAAAATCTATAACACAGTCTCTCAACCTTTTCTCCCACTTGACAATGAGTTTCTAAAGTGATGATTCTCCAAAGTTTCATGAATACAGCTTAGAATCTCTCCAGATGGCAAGTTAGCCTCTCTAAGGGAATAAATTGAAGAAAACCTTCAAGTGACTGTGAAATAGCTACAATGGAGGCATTCGTGTAGGGAGAATGAATGCTCCCTAATTCTCCTCCACAGCAATCAGATCCCAGTGGAGAATTGGACCCTGTTCACCAAACAGTAGTCAACTGTTCTTCATCTCCATCTAGATCACATAGAATACTGTATGTGGGCACTTCAGTCTTTTGTGTTGAAGGTAGGTTGTAACATCTTCCAGTAGAGTTCAGGTTTCTAAACCTCTGCACTATGGTGTTTGAGGCTAGATAATCCTTCATTACGGGGACTATCCTCTACTTTGTAGGATGTTCAGCAACATCTCTGGTCTCTACTCCCCTGATGTCAGTACTATGAGCCCACCAACTGTAACAATCCAAATTGTCTCCAGAGTTTGCCAAATCTCCCCTCAGAACAAAATTGCACCAGGGTAAGAACCACTGGTCTAGGTTTTGTGTATCTATCTTAGCTTCTCTTCCCCACATAACTTAGTTTAGTACCTGCTAACATAAATATTTGTAGGGGAATAAATTGCTAAGTTTTGAATAATTTTTATAATGAATGGATTATTATTCATTTTACAAATAACTATTTGTATAATGAATGGATTTCTGTCAAATTATTATATTTAAGCTATCTGTTCTAGTAAGTCTTGCAGTAAAAGTAGAGGCAAACATTTTTGGTGGTCGGCTGAAAAGACTGCTTGGCAGGACTGAAATTTACCTGATGTTCCTCTGGAACTTTCACTCTGCTTGACTCCATGCTAAAGCATAAACAGCTTGAACTCATCCTTTGTTTTCCCATCATGATCCCCAACCAACACTTGCCTCTTGTCCAGATACCCCTGTCGTGGAGAGAATTGGCCCCTGCTTCAAGAGACAGTGCCTTTGAGCTTATGGTGCTCACCAGGGCTGAGAATATCAGGGAATAATAGTGGTGGGGTAGGGTAAGGAGGAAGGTAGGGAAAGGCTAGAGCTTGGACATCAGAGATTCCAAAGAAATTCCAGGCCTGGAATGACTATATTTTCCAGAGCAAGTTCATATGTTTTCATGTAGGCTATGCCTTTAGGATATGATGAAATATTTCATAGTAAGGCTAATTCTTTTAATAGATAGGTAGAACTTCTGGCCTTAAGAACATAAGTTAAGGGAGCTGGAATGAAAAGGAGATTTGAGTAGGGAGTGGTCGACAGTGCATGTGAGATGTAGGCTTAGTGAGGTTCTTCTACAGTCAGGGCTCTTGGTGGGCTATGAGGGTGGCAGGTCCCAGGTCACCAGCAAAGTAAAGTCCTCTCTCAGAGATGCAGATGAGTATCAGGCACCTGCCAGCTACTAGAACCAAGAGCCAGTACAAAGAGCATCAGCTGACAGTTTGTTTTTCTGTATCTCTGAGGGGATTTCAATTTTTAAAAAATGCCAGCTTGTTGAGTCAGCTGTTGTTTTGGAATTATTTTCTCCTCTCTATTAGCAAAGATAATTTGAGAGCTGACTTAGAGCCTGAGCAGTAAGATTGATGTCTGTTCTAAACGCATTGCCTCTTTTCCTTTCATCTTAAAGCGCAATCATTATGTTTCTTCCACTACTTCTCTCAACTAAAAAGTTTTATGGATTGGTCCTGGGAATCATTTAATATTCTCCTATATTAATAACATAACAACAGCACCACAACAGTGAGAGTAATAACCCCACCACTACAACAGGTAAACATTTCAGAGTATTTGTCATGTGACAGGTATCATGCAAAACCTTTACATAAATTATTAATAATCCTCCTCAGGATAATTCTAGGGCTTCCCTGGTGGTTCAGATGGTAAAGACTCTGCCTGCAATGCAGGCAGATCGAACCCAGGTTTGATCCCTGGCTTGGGAAGATCCCCTGGAGAAAGGCACAGAAACCCAGTCCAGTATTCTTGCCTGGAGAATTCCATGGACAGAGAATCCTAGTGGGCTACAGCCCCTGGGGTCACAAAGAGTCAAATACAACTGAGCGACTAACACTTTCACTTCTACTTTTCAGGATAATGCTATGAACCATTTTTCTCATATTGAGGTTAAGGGAACTAAGGCTTATATATGTGGTTTAATAAATGCCCAAGCTAACACAGGTGTTAATTGGGTAGATCTAGGATTTGAATCCTGGAAACCTGTGTTCTAAACTTAGTTCTAGAAACCATGCCCATAATCAGAAAAATGATACATTTCCCCCATGATTCCTGGCATAGTACTTTTGATAGGGAATTATTCCAGTGAAGAACAAAACTATAATAGAAAGGTACCCACTAATCTCTCAGTATCACTCTATTGAGGGCCTCCCAATGCTGTCCTATTCCAACCATCAGTGCAAAGTACTCTTCATACTGTGGCCTGTATCCCACACACGCTTCTGGACTTCATCGTGCATGGGTCCTGGAATTCACGTGTTAATTTTTTGAGATTATGAAATACAGCTGAGCTTACAAAGATACCTTGTTTGCTTGTTGTGTGTCTTCTTTATTTCAGTTTCAGATATTGTTATTAATTTTGCCCAAGAAAGAAAATAAACGGCACCGATGTTTTGAGGTTGACTGACTGCTGAGAGAGAGACCTGAAAGAATGAAAATTTTACCTGAGTAGATGGTTAGGGATAGAAACCCTCATAAACTATGCTGTCTCAAGCCTGACCTTTGTCCCAATCTCAGAATCAAAGTCCATGGAGCCTTTCTTTGGTTGCTACTTTGAATCTGGCCCAGGTCAATAGCCAGTAAAAGGAAATTGTGCTGAATTATCACAATTTTTATTTGTGCTGACTTATTGGAAATAAGGCAAGACAGATGAGTTGCAGTATCTGCACACTTGATTACCCCCTTCCCCAATTTTTCTGTGGCTTCATTTAGATCTCTTTGCCACAGCATTTTAGCTCTAACTTGGGGCAGTGAATCATGCTACAATGTCCCATCGAGCATCTCGGTAATGTGATAAATTCATCCAAAGTCTCGCAGTGCCATCCTGCACGTGACAAATGCAATAACACGTCAGGCTCAGAACGATACCCATCTTAGGCAGATACTCCCTCTGCTGACAGCAGGTGTTTCTGCTTTATCTGAAAATAATTCACTGAATAGATAATTGGTGAATCCCCAGTGGGAACAAAACTTGATTCTGTCTGAGCATAGGTTACCAAGTGTACCACCATAAAATAATTGATTTTGTGATATATTAAGTGGGGACATACTCAAGACTACTGAACTTTTCACTTAGGGCCTGGGGCTGAAGTTGAACTAGGTTCCCAAAGGTGAAGAACCCATGCATGACAAGGGTAGGGCTTCACACTCCAACAGCCAATTTAACTTTCATTTTCTTTATTAATCTAATATGTTCTACCTTTCACCAGGACGTGATGTGCAGGGAGTTTCATTAAAACGGTTGAGTTGTTATTGGAGATAATCACCGAAGGAATGTATCACAAAAGTCAAGAAATTCTGAATCTTTTTTTTTTTTTTTTAATGCTGTTGTCTTAGAGAAGAGGTTTCGGATGCTGATAGGGAAGTTGCTTTAGCTATAGGGCAAATTTAATTGCGTTTTTTGAAACTTCTTTTAATCCTATAATAACAAAAAATTAAATCAGTGCTGACATTTTTTTGTTGCCAGAAGAAGGTAGTAAAAGGGTAAAGAAATAATTGTTAGTTCTGAGAATATAATTAGCAACTTTAATGCTTTAATCTAAAAAATGCATATTTTGAGCCTGGGTGAATGATTAAAGAAAAGATATCAAAAGTCTTTGAAATTTCTAACTGTGTTTGTTTTTAATTGTGAGTTATGATCACTATAATTAGCTCATTTTAGTGCATTTATAATGCAAACAAATATGAATTTCTACAAGTTCAGGGATATTTCAGGGCAAATATGATTGACATCTTGACCTCTGGCTCTTTGTATTAAGTCTTTCTTATAATGTCTGGTAGAAGTTTATTCTTGGATTTGGATGGGGGAGGAAGGGGCGTTAAGAAGCCAGGATTAAATACCCAGGGACTAGAATCAAGGTTGGTGTGTGTTTGGAGGTTTATTCCAGAGGAGTGAGAAGGATGGTCCCATTAGTAGCCTGGGTTTCCTCTGGCCCAGAGGGATGACTGTGTTCAGCTCTCTCTGCCCCACTGGATGGAGCCTGAGGCTGGGTCTAAGTTACAAGCAGGAGGAAGTGCTGGGTTACAGATGAGGGTGAGCACTCTGATGTTAAACCTCTGTGAATAAACACCAAACCTGCCTAGCCTGCTCCAGCTCTATCCTGCCCCACCTTGACAAAACCAGGAAACCTCATTACTATGCACTAGAAAAGGGAAAAAGGAAAAAGAAAAAAAAAAAACCCAGAGGGATCTGGGGAATGAACTTTTTGGGGGTCTTATTTCTCTCAGAGGTGCACATTAAAATTCTCTTTTTCATTCATTAATGTGAATACAAGCTGCCTGAGAAAATAGCTGGTGGGACCTCCCTTAATGAATAGTGGGGCTTTTCTATGCTCTAGAGGCTTAAAATTGGGTTTCATCCCACTGAGGATTTTTCTTTTTTCCTTCTCCTTCTGTCTTCTTAACACTGCATGTTTGGTTATATTTCTAGAACTCACCTAGGCTGTGACCGGCCTCATCCAGTTCCAATCGCTCATATGATTAGATTGGGGCCACCCACAGACAGGCAGGAGGGGGCCACTGTTAGGTATTTTTCCAATATTATTTTAAAGTTTCTACTCTGTCAATCATATGTGATCAAACTCACTCTTGTGAAGTTCCTCATACTTCTTGGTTTAGAATAAGCCAGATATAAATATAAAAATCTTTTTTGTTGCTTTCAAGGTTTTTCACTTTGGTTTGAAATAGAATTAACTCTTCTTAGCCTTTTACAGTTTAGTTTTTTTTTTAGAATTCTGGTCTTGATTTCCTTCTTTTTCTTCGATACATCCCAGGTATGTTCGACTACTGCATCCCAGTGCACTCATGCTCTCGATCAACAATTATTGCCCACATCATGCAGTTGGGACATTTTCTTGAACTATCTTATATTGCTAGTTCTTTTCCCAAGGACATCTCTAAGTTTCTGAAGGACTTCATATTATTTTATTTGTCTTTATCTTCAGGATCCAATGAATAGTAGTCCTTGATGACTGAGGATGATGCTCATGGACATGAAGCCATATCTTCATCAATTTGCTCCTCACTCCCACCACAGGAAACTAGAATGACAGGAATCCTGTCATTATTCCAGATCCTTAGGCCAATTTGTCTGGGGCCAGTAGGGAAAGTGGTTATGGAAAGGGCTCTGCCAATCCAGATACGACTGTGGCAGGAAAAGAAACACTGAGGTATACATTCTCATGCAATTTGAGAAAGAGGTGACAAAGTGACAGCAAGCTCTAGAAGAGCTTGTGGATCAGCCCCAAAAAGATGCCAAAAAACCTCACACTAGGAACCACAGAAACACCCACAATGGACAGTGACTGTGTTGCACATTAGTTGAAAAACACAGAGTCGTTTTTCTAAGGGGAAAGGTATTTGGAAGTCTAGTTTAAAAGATGCTGTTTTCTTTTGTTTCTCCTTGAGAGTTCTTTTACCTTGTGGTATTTAATTAACTTTTATTGCATCCCATATATTATAAAGCATAAACAAAATTTTTACAGTGTATCATATTATTTAGAACAGTATTAATGAAGTAAGTGTATATAGAGAAAAGTAGAAAATGATGGGGGCAAGTAATAAATACTTAAAAGCCTTGATACAGTTACCAACAACTCTAGACATGGTTCTGGATCACTATTTGTTTGTTTATATTTACTGAGTGTCTACTATACCAGGTATTATGCCAACATAATTTTATCTGTTCATTGTTTAATATTGTAAAACTATTCCATATACTTTATGAATCAATGAAATTTATAGTCTCATAGATATAGACTATCCAGTATGTTGAGCCATTTAAAAATTCTATGACATATTTATAATCATGACATTCTGAACTTCACATTTGATAGAGAGCTACTTTATCTCCAATTGTACACCAATTTGCCAGTAGGCTTTAAAAGCCTGATCATTTTTCTCCGTGGAACCCAAGGAGAATTTGGTGACAGAAATGCCAAGATAAAACTCTTTTTGAAAATTGGGTTTTAAAGACCTACCTTTAGCATCATGGGCTTTATTTTGTGTCTTCAGGACTTATCTGACCGCTCGAAATTTAGCACATATGGTGTAAGGAGTTAATATGAGGGAACTAATAAAGGCAAGGTAGTGCCTCCTCTGTAGGATCAGATCTGTTCCCCATTATTTGGTTCTGCTGCTGAAGGAAAATAAGTCTTGGATATTACAGCTGTCACTGTGACATCTGTTGTTTCAGGATCCGTGACTGCTTCAGTCACCACCTGACCCAGATCATCACCATAACATTCTGTCCACTATTAAACTGTGAAAGGTCCTCGCCCTCCAGGTGGTACTTCAAGGTTGACATACCAAGGTGTTTGTCTCTGTCCCCGCAACTGCCTCTCAACTGAAAAATACAGCCTCACTTTGTGCAGAATTGATGGCAAACCAAGTCTCCCAGGGTTCAAGGGGAGCAGCCGAGAGCAAGAGTTCTTGAGGCGTAGCCCCGTTCTGCTCTTAATCACTTGTCACAACTCCTGGAGGGCCTCGGGCGTGTTGCTTTTTGTTCTTTGTTGGTTCTTCTCCTTTTCCTTGGAACAGATGACTCCAGCTATAAAAACAACAGTAACCGAGCTGCATGCACATATCCAAGCTTACAAAACAGATATGTAAGGGGATATCTGTCCTCCCGAACACATAAGGAATAGTTGACTTTTGGAAAGTTCCTCTAAATAGAACTCCACTTCTGGTTGTATGTGTTTGGTTCAAATCATTAGTGACTTAACAGAATGGCTGCTGCTAATTTAGATGAAAAGTGGATGCATTTGGGGGAGAGTGGATACATGCACTTGCTTGGCTGAGTCCCTTTGCTATTCACCTGCAACTATTACAATGTTGTTTATCAGCTATACCCCAATTTAAAAAAAAAAATTTTTTTAAAAATAAGTAAATTTAAAAAAAGTGTATCACATGAGTAACCAAAATCAGGCCCACACATACATTTACAGGAATGTGATAAATATGTAAAACCAGACACATCTGCACAGTAAAGAGCTTTCATTCCAGGAGCTCATTTGATCATTCATTCATTTATTTATCCACCCTTTCATTCGAAACCTGCTTATTGAGACTCTACAATGGATGAGGCACTGCACTGGGAACTAGGGTTCAGCACTAGAGGAGAATTTTCGGTTCTCGTGATGTTTAACCTGACAAGAAAAGGCAGGGTTCACACTTACATTTGTGATCCAGCTTTCTCCCAGAAAAATCTAACCACTCCCAGCCACACAGCCATTTAATAGTCATCAATAAGCAGTTTACTTTCATTACATAATAAAGGCCCCACGTGATCTAAATCATAAAAGAAAACAGAAGAACCACAAGCTGGTTCTCATGTGGTACACTTGGATTTCTTTTCCTACTTCAGTTTCCCTACAATTTCTAGCCCTAATTCTAGCAACTAGTTACATGATCTTAAACAAGTGACTTAGCTTTTCTAAACCTTGATTTTTTCTCACATGTACGATTCCTTTAGTTAATGTTTAGAATATTTTTTTTTTTAAACCTCAAAAATGTACTTTCAGACAAGCTTAAATCTTTTCAGATTCACTGTCTTCAAAGAGCCTCAGGACATTTGCATTATGGTTGATCAGGAAGGACAGGATCACACAGGGTCGGAGGCTGCCCAGTCTCAGCGTCAGGAGTTTTCTACTCACCTGGAGAGCCCCTGGAGTCTGATCCTGAACAAAGACACATTATCCGGACCTGGCATTATTTACCCAGCTCAGAACACAGCGGCAGTCTTGGCAAGAGAGGAGGTTGGAGACTGCTTTTGTGGCACTTGCTGCTGCTTTATGGGTTTGCATTTGTAGTGCTAGGACTTTCTTTTCATCTCTTTTCTTTCCTTTTCCTTTTCTAATTGACACAGTGCCTGTACATTTAAATACTTGCAACCGGGTGTGGACATCTTGTATAATAGCGGTATTGGTTATAATGGCCTGTAACAGAAGTGAGCGATTGAGACCAAGAAGAATGTACTAAAAATGAAACCCCATATTTGATGTTTTCTCTTTAACAAAAAAAAAGCCTAATTATTTAATTAAGAACAATGACCAATTATTATATAACTGAAAAAATGTTGGATAAAATTTAATATATATATGTGTGTATATATATGGCACTTAAAGCTTTTGAATTCTTTTTCCACTAAACCTGGATTTTCAATATCTGTTTTAGTTATTTTGGTTCTTTGTTCACATGAACTTTCTTTCACAAACAGCCAGTATTCTGAGGTCTTTTGCTGACCAGATCAAATACTTCGAGACGAGTGACATCAAAAGGCCTTGTTTAGATAAATGGGCTCCTGAAGTAGCAAGATTATGGGCATATGTTGATATCATGACAAAATATTTTCTAATATAAGTTTTTTTTTTTCTTCAGGTTTTGTATTTGTTTTAATGAGGGTTGGAATTTGGGAATGAAGTGCCCCAAAATCCTCACGCTCACTGGCTGACAGGTCCTCCACCTCAGCATTCCTCCTCTGGATCTTTTAGGTTCCTTACTTCTGGTAAGGATATGGAAGGATGGGACATCCCTGGTGGTCCAGTGGTTAAGGATCTGCTTTCCAATGCAAGGGACATGGATTCTATTCCTCATCTGGGAACTAGAATCACACATACCCTGGAGAAAGTCTGAGTGCCATAGCTAAGACCCGACACAGCCAAATAAATAAATTAGTTAATTAAAAAAAAAAAAGTGGTAGGACACATTCATTTACACTGAAGGAAGCTTTGTTTTGTTTTTAGGTCCCAGGCCTTTATATAAGAACAAAGTGATGAGTGATATGGGGATTAAAGTCAAGAGCATCATCCTACTTCACCTTCCCTCCAACCAGTTTCTCCAAACTCCCTGCCTCCACACCCTTTGTGTCCCCAATTCCTTTCTTAGTGAATGAAGAACTTAATCCCAAAGCCCTGGTACAAACCTCAGGGTTCTCTCCCTAGCTCTCCCTTCCTCTCCCCCCACTCCCCATTCCTGGGGAGAGCAGGCACCTCGGTCTGAATGCACAGGAGAGCCCAGAGCGGTGACAGACACCGAGGGAAAGGCCTCACCCTCGGGGACTGGGACGTAGGGGTAGAGTGGATTGACGTGAGGGCCCCCATAGCCCAGGGTACCAAAATGGGGCCCTGGTGTCAGAGGAACGGATACGGGTCCCCCTGAGAAGGGAGACCCAGCAGCCTCAAAATCGTCTCTTTGGAAATAGTCGCTGCTTTGCTTGCCCTTCTGGCCATGGTTGCAGAAGCACAGCGGGACCACGTCCTTCAGCCCGAGCTGCTGGGCGAAGTGGCCGATGTGCTGCGGCGTGGGCTTCGGGCGCTGAGGCCCATGCTCTCCAGGCTGCCTCTTGCTCGGTTCTGCACACTGGTCTGCCTGCTCTCCTGGGCCTGCACCAGGGTCTCTCCCTTGCATGTCTCCTGCAGATTTCGCTGCTGTCCATTTCCTCCACCCACTTCTGCAGCAGAGGCCGCAGCCTGTACGTGTTCTTTGAAACTGGGTTGCAAAGCCTCCAACTGACAGGTAGTCCTTTGGCTGAACACCTTTCCAAAGAGAACCCCCAGGGTGAGCCCCACATTGGCCTGGGTATGTCCCAGGGTGATCTGCTTCTGCTTTAGGAGTTTGGCGAATTGTTCCGGGACTTTCTGAAGGGCTTTGATGTCCTGGGACTCCTCAGGGTCCACTCCAGTTTCTCCTTGCCCAGCTTCGTGGCGCCCGGGTGGGGCGGCGCCATGATCCGGGGAGGCCCCCTCAGAGTTGCTCTCCACCCTGGCTCCTGCCTCTCCCTCAGGCTGAGGTGCCCTTCAGGACGCCTCGGGGCACCGGCAGGCCATCCCTCTGCACAAGTCATAGGGTCGGAGGGCACGGGGGAAGCCTCCACATGTCGCGCTGGGCACAAGCCCTGGCCGGATTCCTGACCCATCCGGAGGCCCTGGAAAGCTCATCCAGGTCCGAGGATCAACCCAGCCCGCCCGGCTGTGGCCCTTCCTGCCTATGGCCTCCACCGCCCAGCCAGGGAGAAGGCCTGAAGAAAGTTTTAAAGATCCATTAGTGGACTAATAAAAAATCTTTTTTAGGGAAACAACTATGAAGGTACTTTTTATGTCTTCTTTGTGATTAGGGGTGAGAGAAAGGAAGAAACATATGTTTTTGTATGTATATATTTAAGTTTGTACTTAAAAACTACCCCCTGAGTTCTTGATTATCTCAAGGAGAAGACAGTGTTAAATTACTTGTGGTGACGGCCTGTCCGATTGAATATATAGCAGAAGGACAAGGTAAAGGGTAAAATGGACTCAACGCAGAGTGAGCTGTGGGGTTTGAGGCTGCCCTGAAGGAGCAGGCAAGGGAGGTGAGGATGGTGCCCCACCTTAATGAAACCCCACCTGTAGAATGTGGATGCTTTCTTTTGACTCCAAACTGGAGTCTCTCTTCTCTGTGGTGATTGACGTGTAGGGACTGGTACTCCTATGAACACACATGAAGGAAACAGGCAACTTAAAAGATGAGGATTTATGTTCTCAGAATAAACATTGGGAAGTATCAAGTTCACCCCCCTGGAAACTACAAGGGTCTGTTGTTATATGATAGGACCTGGGTTTACTCAGAACTCACAGGACATGTAAGGTTTTAAAGCAGATGTAGTTGGTAAGAAAATTGTAGCAATATACACCAAAGGGACTAGAAAGCAAGGTGGAATCAGATAAGGTCCTTAAAGCATTAGAGATTTTTGAGTCTACAGTTGCACTGTCTAATTTGGTAGCCGCAGTGACTATTGAGCATTTGAAATGTGGCTGATCTGATTTGAGATGTGCTATAAGTGTAAGATGCACAATGTCTTCAAGAAAATAGGTTCTGAAGACGGTTATGAAAAAGAATGTAAAACGTCTTGTTAATAAAGGTTTCATACTGCTTATATGTGAAAACAATAATGTTGTGGAAATGTGGGTTTCAATAACATGCTGAGTTAATTTCACCTGTTTCTTTTATGTTTGTTCTAAAACTAACCCTAACCCTAACCCTATCCCTAACCCTAATTTTGACTATCAGAAAATTTTAAATTACTTATGCAAGAAAATTTTATATTACTCACATTTACAATGTACATTATCTTTCTATAGGGTAGGACTGCTCGCAGGAGCAATCCCTCTATATTTGAATGTGGGTAGATATAAGAAGGACGCTCATGTTAAGAATTTTAAAACCTGTGTTTCTAAAATAAATTCTGTAAAATGGTGTAACAACATAGCTTATTATGAATTGGAATTGGCTATACCATAGGTTAAGTAGCTTATCCCACACCTTAATAACACTATTCAATAAAATCCCATGTATGTATTGGCTTGGAATAGAAGTGTCCTATACCTACCAAAATGAAAAAAAGAGAAGGAAAGGATATAAAGAAACTGTGTTAACACTGGGGAATAGAAGTCATTTATTCAATACAACTCCCACAATTAGAGAAATTTCAGAAACAATTAAAGGATTTGGAAGTCCCTGAGGATTCACTCTAAGAAAGTCTGTCATCTTAAAGAAACCTCCTGGAGAGTCAAAGAAACATATGCTTTAATGGGATTTTTGCTATTTGAGAACTGTGTTCTAGGTAATTTCCAACATACTGAGCATTTCCCCTCATTTTTCTCCAGAAGAGTCCTGCATGAATTGGGTCTTCAAAGAGAAAATTTTTTATTTCTATATGAAGTCACTCAATGTCCCCTCCACGTTAACCCATCCTTCAAGGAAAGACACCTTCTAAGAAGACTGTTCTACCACATCGCTCATCACTCCCGAGATGTTTTGCAGTCCCAGTGTAATTATCTCCATGATGGAGGAGGCTCCAGATGCATTTATTTGCCCCTCTCTGCGACTGGAAAATGTATTCCATATTCAGTTAAAGTCAGTAATTAAAACGACCTAATCTGCATTCACTCTGTAACCACGGCTGAAACTCCCCCTCTGTCAACCCCAGAGGTGGGATGGCTGCTGCATTTAAACCCACACTGAAGATCTCTGATTGGTTGGTGCACAGTTAGAACAGGTGAAATAATCTAATCTGGAATATTGCTCTCCTCACCTTTTTTTAATAAAGATTTGCCTCACCACAGACCTTAATATAACAGCAGTAAAGGCAAGAGAGGAAATTGGAAACACGGCCAGGAGTGTGCCTTATGGTTCATAACAGCCCCAAATTGTGACTGTTTATTAAAACTAACACCCTTTTGTGAGTGAGGGTGTGGATCAAAATATCCAGTGGTTTCTCTTCTTCAATATTCCCTTTTTTTATAGCACAGAGTTTAAGTTTCAATTTTAGAGTTTCATTAAGTTTTTAAAATTGTTTCTGACTGAAACATTGACTTAAAAAGGCAACTTGTCTGTAATTTGTCCCTGTTCCTTATTTCCGTTATTTATTTCAATCCGTAGGAGATGTCTGTGGATGGATGACCTCTTGGACCACTGGGACAAGAAAGAGTTAAGGCAGGTGAAGGACCAGAGGAGACAGAAGTCCAGAGAACTGCCTCACAAAATACAATTAAGGGCCTTTCCCAGGCCCGTGGCGCTCTGGTGCTGCCAGAGGTAAGGAGGCTGAGCACAATGTTCTCCTTGTCCACACACCTCCCTTTTGTTTCAGCAGCATTTTGCCTCCCACACATGCAAAAGTTTGAATTTCCTGTTGGCTCTGAGGTGAGATTTATAACATTTATTAAGGTTACTATTCATTGTGAATTTACTGGGCAATAAGCCTAAGAGCTTTTAGGGGTTTAATTGCCTATGTTTACGGGGGTTGCAGAGCTCCCCGCAGAGTCACTGTCAGCCAGGTTGGCCAAATGTGGACTTCTTGGAGTGCCCGGGGCACATGTCCTAGTCCAAGGGGAAGGTCAGGGAGAGATGAAGGGCTCAGAGGAGACAAAACCCTCAGGGCATGAGATTGGTTTTTTTCTGCTCTGGCTGTTTTGGTCCACTTCCCGCTGGCTCATCTACCTCATTCTGGCCAAGTCTGAAGACATATTTGAATGTTCCATTCTCTCCAGGAAGAAAGAGAAATAATTTGAAATAATTGCATGAGGGAAGGAGACAGGGAAAGAAGGGCTGGCAGTGGAAGTAAACATATGTTGCAAACGTAATATGGGCTGCATAAACTGTTTCATGTGTATTGTCACATTTAGTCTTCACAGCAGTCCTGTAAGGCAGGTATTATTACTCCCACTTTACAAATGAGGAAATTGAGGCTTAGAGAATGAAATCACTAGTAGAAATGAAGACAGCTAGTGAATGGAAGAACCAGGATTTCAACTCTATTTTTCTGTGGCTCCCCAGTCCTAGTTGGGAGCTCCACATTTTATTCACTCCTGTTTAGCCCTTAGTTGCCGCTCATTTAGCCTACACAATTGGTTCAGGTGTGTCTTCAGGACATTTGAAAGTACAAGGTTAAACTTACTTTTAAGATGGTTTGTTTTATTTCAAAAAGGTAGCTTTTTTGCAACAGCCTTAACCCTTGACCTCACCAAACCGTTGTAGAATGGAATGAATGCGCAAGAGTGGAGTAAAGTCAACTGAGCAACGCTGTGGGCCAGGCAGGACAAAGGGACCGTAGAGGGTCTGTCAGTCTCTGAGAGGGAGAGCTACTGAGGCACTTCCCTAATTTGACAACAGAGTGGGGAAAAGAAGTCCTCTGGCTCATTTCATCCATTCATTTATTCAACAACTATTTGGAATGCACTCACTGTGTGCGAAGCACTGCGTTAGGCATGGGGGATGCTAGACACTTCAGCCCTCTGCCTGCTCCCCTCCTGCCATGCAGAGGCAGACAGGATGCTGCTCACGCCCTGTCTCTTAAAGGCTCTTTCAAATCTACCCAAGTTCTGTCACAGTGACAAATTTCTCAGGTTTCTTAAAGAGATGGTTTAACAAAGGGAAGAAACAAAGTAAAAGACAGAAGTGAAAGAGTTGATGAGCAGACAGTGTACCCTTTATGAGAAAAAATAAACAAACACACATACATATGTGTATATTTGTATATACACATAGTGCTGGGCTTCCCAGGCTGTGCTGGTGGTAAAAGAATCTGCCTGCCAATGCACAAGATGTCAGATATGCGGGTTTGATCCCTGAGTCCGGGAGATCCCCTGGAGTAGGAAATGGCAACCCACTCCAGAATTCTTGCCTGGAGAATTCCATGAACAGAGGAGACTGACAGGCTACAATCCATGGGGTTGCAAAGAGTCAGACACGACTGAGTGAGCACACACACATACATAGTGCAGTCTTCATATCTTCACATGAAATAAATAAATTAGTAATATATATACATGTATACATACACATACATAAAGATGCGTGTGTTCACACCTGTATGTGTAAAATTAGCCTGATGTACAGTCCAAAACGCCATTACAAATTTGATTGGTCTTGTAACAGGCAGAAAACCTACTGGCACAGAGGACTAAGCGGTGGAGCCATCATTGTTGGAAATGTATTGTTCAGGACATTCGTTAACTTATTGATGCAGCAGTAGAAGTTGAATCAGATTCAGTTATTCAGTTGAAGAATAAATTGGAATATTTCGGTGCATTTCTTTAAAAAAAAGGCACTTTAAGCTTATGTATTAAAATGACAAAGTCTTAAATAGGGGTCTCTTTTTCTAAACAAAAGATATGCAAATTGCAATTCAAGATTTATATTATGATAAAAACTGCAATACAAAAGAGTCATTATCCTGCAAAATGTAAAAGTACATTGCTTCATGAGTCTATAATGATATAATGGGATATTGATGTAATAAAAGGTGTCAGAAAGGAGACAATGACCTTAAAATTTTAAGTCAGAAACATTAGAATTGAACAGTAAGTATCTACCCACCTAACTATCCATCTATCTATTGCATATTTTAGAAATTTGAGGTGAGGAACAGTATATTTTTATCTGCTGCTGGTGTAGCCATAATAAGGGGTGTGGAGTTAGAGAATGGGAATTGTTTTTCACAAAACCATTCCAACTCTGAAACTGGATAAAGATTTTACCTTGAATTTTAGATTAATAGGACTATCTTTCCTAAAAATCAGTGGTGTGTTATGAGGCTTGGAAATCATTCCTGGCCTAGCCACAGGACAGCAAATGTCAGAGACGCCAGTTCTCCCTGCCTAAGTATGAAAGAGTTGCCCACAGTGAGTTTGCAAGGACTCTTAGTTTTTAAGATGATGGGAGCAATTTACAGTTAATCACTGTGTGTCACTGCAAAAGAATGGATCAACTTAAAGACACTGCAATAGAACACAAAAGATTTACTCCATCAAATCACAGGGAAATTGTAGGAAACTATTTACATTTGAAGTTATTCTACTGGCTTATTTTAAAAAGGGGAAGCGTGTGTGTGTGTGTGTGTGTTTCAGGGGAGACACACTTTAAGTAATCAAGTGATATACCACATGTGAAGCAGACGCACAGGCTTGTTCCCACTACCAAACAGAGCAGAAGGCCTGGTTTAGCTTTATTTGGCAGGAATTTATATACTTGCTTCACTATTTGATCTTAACTTAAACAAAGGATGTTGGTCTCAGCCACCACTGATTCAGGGTAACAGCTCTGCCTTCTTTCTGAAAGGCAGCAGGATTGTGACACTTCGAAAATCAGATGGTTGCACAGTATGGAAGTTTCTTAAATGTTTATTTATTGTAGTGAGCCAAACCCTCCTTTTCTTGTTTCTGAGTGTGCGATCAATTGCACTGAAAGCTGTAGGCAGAAGGATCTTACTTTCATACAACTGTCAGAACCTTGGCGAGGCCATGCAGAACAAACCCAAACAAACCAGGGACTCTAAATGAGGCCTAAGAACCTACTCTGAGCCCAAACTCCTGATAATTTTCCAGTTCAGAAAGTTGCTGAGGGTCCTCTGTCAGGGTGAGCTCATGGTTTATGATTTCGGAGCCTGTGCAACGCTCCCTTCTATTTCATCTTGACTTAATGTCATTAGTCTTCCTTCACAGAAACCTGAGCGCTCATTTTCTAATCTATCTAGATGATACGCTGACAGCATTTTCCCTGATCGAGACTTTACCATTTATGTCTCTGCCTCTGTTAATCATTTGCAGAAATGAGATTTATAGTAAAAAGGATTAAATCAATTCTGACTACCTCCCAATTCTTAGGTTTTCGGGGATTTTTGATGAACACAGAAACCATGGCCCCTCAGAGATGCTTTCCTAAGAAGATCTTTCTTAGCTTTGTGAGGTGGCCTTTCAGCGTCTCCGAGCCTCTGTGGATCATAGCAGGTCCACTTCTCCATGTTTTGTTTGGCAACCACACCCCAGAGGCTACACTCAGAGCCAACTCAAGCTGTTTTTGATTAGAATCGATGCGTGAGCCATCCATTCTCTTCTCCTTCATTCTCCATCTTTCCTTCATTCTCTTCTTCCCAGTCCGAAGATGAGTACCCTTAGGAAAGGTATCAACCGATTTCAATTAAGTGTTTGTCTTTTGAGTTTCTCATCATGGGGTAAATTGTGACATTTTTAGCGGGCAGGGATTGAAGAGAAAAATTGCACTAATCGCAACTAAATCACAGTTTATTTTGTTCCTTTCTAATTTCTTTAATCTTTCACTGACTTGAAATTGCTACTATGTGTCAGCCCTTGTGCAAAGCCAGGGACTTTCAGGAATGTGCAGTTTTCCTTTGGTTTCACAGGGGACAGGTTCCAGGACTCCCATGGATACCAAATCTGCAGTAGTTAGTTGAAGTCCCTTATATTAATATAAAATGACATAGCATTTCCATATAGCCCCCACATACCCTCTTGTTTACTTGAAATCATCTCTACATACCTAATACAGTGTAAATGCTATGTAAGTAGTTGCAAGCACAGCAAATTCAGGTTTTGTTATTGAGAACTTTCTGGAATGTTTCTCCCGTATATTTTCAGCTGTTTGAATCCACAGGAACCCATACTGGAGTGGGTAGTCGTTCCCTTCTCCAGGACATCTTCCCAACCCAGGGTTCAAACCCAGGTCTCCCACATTGCAGGTGGATTCTTTACCACCTGAGCCACTAGGGAAGCCCTATAAAGGGTCAAGTCAACTGTAATCATTTTCTTTCTTTCTCCTCCTCCCTTTGTTCCTTCCTTCCCTCAGTGGTTTTTTTTTTTTTTTTCTTTTCTTTTCTTTTTTCCAAATTTACTCTTATTATTTTGCTTAGTTGCCTTGGATTTCTTCCTCTGATCCTCATGGTGAGTGCAGGGATAGCATTTCCTGAGTTTTTTCTTCATTCTGTAAATCCTGTTTATCCCACAAGCTGTGCTATCCAGCAAGAAGGACAATGATCATATTGACATATCCTTGGCCATGTGTCTAGACCAGAGTCAATGCCTTTAAATTCACTGAACCACTTACTCACCAAAAGTCACTCTAAATCATCTGCTCTGTGTCATTCCATTTGCTGTCTACTGAAGTCAAGAATATATCTGGACCACAGTTCTCTCTGTTTGATTTCCTCTGTCTGGCCCTGTGTTCATCCCCTTGGTCTAGGTAGACATTTTGGCTTCTCTGGCTTTTACCCTTATTACTAGATAGATTCTAGGTCCTTTAACACAAAATGCAGATCTTTCAGACTCTCCCCTTTTGGGGCCACTCTTGGAAACAATTTGATACTAGAGATATAGTTAACCTATACACCCAGAATGTTTTTACAGTACCATCTTACTTGGTTAGTGTAGGGCTTGCTGCAGTCCCTGGGTTTAAGGTGGGAAAGGTGAGTAATGTGTCACACATTTTGGCCTCAATTTGGAGTGTATTTTTTCACCATGGTGAACTGGCTCATGTCTGTATATTTTAAAGTCATTGTGTCATTTCATTTTCCCACTGAGGGTTAAATATTTGTATGTGTAGGATTTGTATCTCATACACACAAAGATTTGATTGTCCAAGATCCTAGCAGTGGTTGCATATATTGTGTCTTCATAGGGATTAGACTTGGAGGTGGTAGAAGCACCCTACAATTTTTTGACTGAGATAGTATGGGGACCTGCACACTGTAACCACAGACTAGGAAAGAACCAGAAGTTTCACCCATACTATAAAGGTAAACTTATGGCACTTCCTCAAGATATGACAGGTTAAAAAGGAACATCAGAAGTAGGATCCAGGGTACCTCACTTTTTTTTTAGTTTGACATAAAGGATTTAGCAAGTAGGAGTAGAATAAGAAGCATTACTAACTCTGGTTTCAAGGATTCAGTCAATCACATTGTGTGGGGTGCTCACCACTGTCAATATTCACAAACAACACCTCCCATATACACAGCATTCTGCTGAAGATGCAAATTCTTATAAAATACAGTTCTTCCTTTCCAAGAGCTTATGATGAGTCTAAAAGTGACCACTACAGGCTTAAATGATAGACGCCTATATATGTAAGATTTGTTTGGACTATATCATGCCGAGGGTGCACCAAAGACAGTACAGTAACTGAAACTGAGATGAAGGAGGACTTGCTTAAAGATGTGGCCTACTTCACTGGTGTGTGACCTGCGCTGTCTCATGGAACTAATGATACTGGGCTGTCATGATCTTAAAATTCTTAGTAATTTAATCTTTGAATGTGTTCCGTAGGTGACACCCTAAGGTAGAATGGAGCAGGCACATGAGCAGGGAATATACGTATACAATAAGCATGTCTGTCTGTCTTTGCTGCCCCATTCAGACTTGGAATTCACAATGCCCCAGCTGAGTGTACAATTCCGGTGGACCTACAATATGGGGTAGTTACTGAGGAAGACTCAAAGCAAGTACAAGGTCAAAATGTTATATCCATGACTATAAGCAAAGGAGAGGGGACGCTGATATGTCCCGGAGGCCAGGTTTTTCATTCCACCAGAATTTGCTTCAAACATAGATCACAGAAAGAAGGCATGGTGTTCTAAGAAATGCAAACAATCAAAGAATCATATCATATCCTTCTTTTACTCATGTTATGTCCATGTGTTAGCCAATCACTTAAGCTGAAAATGATGACACAGAAGTAAAGGAAGTGGTAGGGCAATCCAGAGTCCTTGTTTTCCCCTCTTCCTTCCCTTTTCATCAGTAAATTGAAAGCATGTTGGTGGATGTGTATATATAAACAAAAGTGATAGAAACAATTGAGTTAGTTTTGTGTACCATTTCCACTCTTTGGTAGCAAAATACATATGCATGTACAAACTATGAAATAAAACTTATGAAATTTCAGTAATTCTGCACATAATATAAATACTTTTGTATTTACATTTAAAACTGGCATTGCCCATATAAAGATGACCAGTAAATAAAATTCATGCTAATAATTAAAGATCTTAATTTTTGTTTACTTAGAATTGCATTAATAGAAAATTAAAAATATGACAATTCAAAGGAGATACCACAGAAGAAATAAAATTTTATACTTCTTCCTGTTTTTTGAACAAAGCCCTCCATATTTTCATTTTTCACTTGGTACCACAGACTTGGTACCACATCCCCTGCCCGAGGGTCTTGATGGAAAGATGGAACTTGGAAAATCAAAAAGCTTCTATTGGAAGTGCTACTTTTATGCCCTAAAATTGATCTATTTGATTTGGTCCATGAATACCATAATGAAAGTGTGAACACTCAAAAATATTTGGTCTATTGATTCAAAGCTTAGAAAATTAAACCTACCCCAAATACTTTTTCATTTTAAATTTCCTCTTCTGGTTACTCTATGCTCTTTAAATTTTTTTGTACATTCAACCCTTAAACCTTCATCTGTAACAGACTTGGAGTAAGGTATAGGGCAAGTCAACTTAGGTTCTTCTCAAAATGTTGTATCATCACCCATGACCTTAGTTGTCTCCAGAATCACATTTAAACTCCTGATTTTTCTTTGTAAGTTCTTTATAAATATTTATTTTAATTTTCATTCATTTCTATTCACTGACTGTCCATGCCCCTGGGTTGCTGTGGGTTCTTGGTTCCAACCCAGCAACCATCTCAATAGCTCCTTTATGGAACTCATCTCTTCTACCTCTAAGTCACATATACCACTCTTTCTACCTGGAACAATCTCAGTGAGCCATCTGCTTACTTCTATTTCTCCCGTTTCTCAATGCAAAAAAAAAATAAAAGGATATTTCTCAGTCTCACTCCACTACAGATCCACCAAAAGAGAGGAGGAAGTACTTTATAACTATAAAACACTATACACACACAAGGCATGGCTATTAAAGTTGTTTTAATTATGTTGAGAACAGTTAATACTTCTTTAAGGCTTACTACAGCCAGGCAGTGTTCTAAACCTTGTGTGTATTAATGCATTTATATTCTCACAACAACACAGAAAGGTTAAGTAACTTGTTAAATAGCTAATAAGTGGTGGAGGTGGGATTCCAGCCCAGCAATCCCCCCTTTACCTTCCTAAGGGAAGGTGTGGAAGGTCTCACGACACCGTACCTTAGTGTGCCGTCACACTGATCAATTAGCATGTACTTAAGAAGACTCTGCTTCCATGTGCCCAAGAGAAAGGGAGGGCAGAACACCCCGATTTTTATATTGATGATTGCCTGCCAGAAAAATCCGCTCACTGCTTGCCTCTATGTTTCTGTCTGGTTCAGCTTTGTTTTTTAATTTTGAGGCACAGACCTTCTCTGGGAAGTTAGATTTTACTTTGATATTTCCACCCGAGACTGGAGTTTGGAGAGCGTGCTCTCTCGCACAGATGCTTACTCGAGCTGTGTGACCACCAGCCTAGGAGACTCCACTGCAATCTGCTTGGAACTTCCTACAGGACCACCCAGAAGCTGCAGCTGGTGCTGAGTACTATGGTGGCCGCCTGTTTACATGAGAATGTGAGTTGAAGGAAGTGGACAGTACCTGCTTTCTGCTGTCAGCCAAGGACTCGATTCCCATGGAAAGATTTGATGTGTAATCTAGAAATATTCAAAAGTTTTAGGCCCCAACTATTTTCCAGACATGGGAAAAAACTGGGGCAAAAGGGAGTTTCTCCCAGGATGCTGGCAGCCTCTCTGGTCCGGGAAAACCAGCTGTAGTTCTGGGACCACGGGTCGGACAGACTCCAAATGTGCTGATCCTCAGATAGACCACGTTGAAAGAGCCATTTTCTCATACAAAGACTTTCCATTGAATCATATCCTTGCACTATCTCTGGCTTCTCAGAGAGGAACAACACTGAACTTGTAAAGAAAACAAAAAGTGTCCTTAAAACCCTGGCCCATATCTTTTGCGGATAGCCAAGTTCATGCCTAGGCACCCCAGGAGGGCATTTGGCAACAGTCGCAGAAGAAAGCTTTTCTGTCCTGATGAATAACAGTGTCCGGAAGAGCTGTCTTGCAGGGTGAGGGGTGCCTGTGGAAGCAAGGCAGAGTTTTATGGAGCTGTTAGTGACGCCTTTATAGCGCTAACACTTTAGGTAGCAGATTTTTCGCTGAACTGGTTATCTTACTTCTGTGTTTTTGTAAATCAAACTCTTCTTTACAATTTTGTTTTGGACTACTTCAGAGGGCTCACAAATTAAAGAATTTCTAGCATCTATTTTCACAGTAAATTCAGATTTTCAGAGATCAAGTTGCCTTGAATTGAGGGGCACCTGTATCAACAACTTGGTCCCTTCAGTTTTGCCATGTCACCAGGGCCATGTCAAACTGTCTGGACTCCATGAGGCTAACACACCCTGGGAAGGAGAAAGAAGCAGGCAAGCCAACTGGAGACAAATGCAAGTCGATGAGGCCTCTCCTCTGTTGAAGGCATAAAGCATATTCTTTGGGGTTGAGCCTTGAGAAGAAGAGCACACTCAGATTTACTGAACTGGTACTATGCACCAGGCATTTACTTGCACAATAGCCCCATGAGGGTAGAAGATAATGAGATAAAACTTAATAAGCACCTACTAGCCAATGGGCATGAAGCTAGTAACTTCATTTTTAAATGTATTGTTTCATTTAGTCTTTATAATTAGGGTTGCCGTAGTTAGCAAATTAAAATCTAGTTAACATCTAGTTACATTTGAATTTCAGATAACACATTCCTTTCAGTATAAATATGTCTCATAGAGTATTTGGGATATACTTAAAAATGTTGTTTTCTACTTGCAATTCATATTTAAGAGGGGAGTTTTGTATTTTATCTAGAGGAGGAAATGGCAACCTACTCCATTATTCTTGCCTGGGAAATAACATGGACAAAGGAGCCTGGCAGGCTACAGTCCATGGGGTTGCAAAGAGTAGGACACAACTTAGTGATTAAACCACTACCACCACCTGTATTTGATCTGGCAATGCTATTTGGAAGAATCCTAAGAAGAAACGATTATTATTCCCATTTTACAGTTGAGGAAACTAAGACTCAGAGACATTTTTAAAAAATTGCCCACAATGGCAAGTAAAGGTAGGGGAGTGTGGATAACTGTTTCTGTTTGATTTTAAACCCTATACTGTCAGCAACTATACCATACAGTCTCCTCATCTAGGCTAATAAATAGAGTCAGTTTTATTCAGTCAAATAAACTGCCTCAAGAGAAAGAGCTAACTTCAATATTAAATACTAGATATTTATTAATGATCTACCGAATCGAAAGCCTTGTGCTAGGGCTGAAGACAAGAAAAGATGTATATGAGGATACTTTAAGAACCAGGACCTGCTCTCATAGGAAAATATAATATAGTGGAGAAGATGAATGAGAGATGAGGAGAGGGAGTTGAGGGAGAAGGGAAAATGCTATATATATCTCTAGTCAATTTCAGGTGTTTTAAGCAGAAACATCAGTGTTGTAGTTGACTCCACTTTAAAAATCCTGAGGTCCACTTTTGAGAGCCTTGGTGGTATGGAGGTGGGGTCCTGAGGAAAATGGATGACCGTCCTTGGTGTCCCCAAGGAGCAAGATTCCTGTAAGAAATTAGCAGCTGCCACTTTGTGGAGTCACCAATGCCTCAGGTCCATGGCTCCAGGTCACACAGAGGCTTTCAGAGTCGGTAGTGGCTTGTCTGTCACATTGCCCACCTCACTGATACCAGGGTCACCCTGGCAAAGCTGCCCAGTGAAGGCTACCCCTTCCTCCCTCAGTACTTTATGTGAAACCTGCCCATTCTGCCAACTTGTGTGAAGATGGCCGAAAGAGATTTGTTTTAGAAAGGCAGAATCCAAGAAAGCAAGTCTTAGAAGCACAAGGAAATTAGAATCATCATAGGATAATATTTGAGTTCTTCCTCAAGTACCACATCAGATGTTTTTTAAGTTTTATTCCTAAACATCACAAGAAAACAGTAAGGTAAGAATTGCTCTCTCTTCCTTACAGATGAGAAAACTGAGACTCAAAGAGGGTAAGGGACACGCTGAAGCTCACACAGTCAGGATGAAGAGCTATCTACTCTGAACTATGTTTTTTGTATTGCATTGTGTTCCCTCCTTAAAACAAAGGGAATGGGACCTTTTCCCCTGCAGGCAAGCAGGGAAATTCAAATAAACAGCAAGCAGAAAGAGATGATGTTCAGGGCCTTGGTGAAAAGAAATGGGGCTGAATCTAATACCATTCTCTCTTATCTCTAATTGAAACTGAGGGTAGACATGCCTGTTTTTGCAGCTAACATCAAAAATAGAAATCAACACAGCACAAATGAATATCTAATACTATAGCTTACGGTATGATTCTTTTTCCTATGTCATTTTACAAAATAGAAAAGATTTGGGAAGAGAAACTTAGAAACAGACACAGAAAACGCTTATGTCTTGATAGTAAGGACCGTTTTAAAGTTGAAGTTCTGGTTTTGATAAGAAAAAGCTTTTAAGAGTGCTTTTTATACAGCATTGTATATCTGTATTTATAGCCAATTCCTTCCTTCACTTTGCCTCTCTTGCGCTAAAATGGTAACTTTCCCTTCATATTTTTCCCAATGGTTAACATTCTGCTTCTGAAAATTATCCATTAAAATTTTATCAATTTTGTGTTTTGGTGAGACAGTATGAGGAAATGCCATTGTGAAATTAGATTTTTCTTTGACATCAGGCGCCCAGTCAGCAATCCAGTCCCATGTGTTTCTATTGAGACATTAGCGTTTGATATAATTTTGGGCAGAAAACATTTTAAAAATGAAACAATTGAATTTTCTAGATGGTCTTGGGGACCACTTAACTTAAGAGAATACACTTCCAAATCAAAAGCCTTTCAATCATTTTAAATATTATTTGGATGATATTTGCTCTGTGTGTAGTAGCAGTTTGAATTTGTATTGAATGTTTGACCGGCTCATGCACACATAGATGATGTATGAAATTATTATTTCATATTTTTCTAGTGTTTGCATTGCAAGTGACATCTGGCTGACAGGAACTTGGAGAAATGGGATACGAAGTGAATGCTGCAGTTACCACAAGCATCGTATTTATCAAAAGGTTTAAGGTTGGCCTGTCTTTGCTTAACATATGAAACTTGGAACATTGACTGGGAAGCTCTGTGTTTTTGTGTTGCCTGCATGTTTTAACAGAGCTGTTTAGGAAAAGAGCAGTCAAAGAATAAACACTAATTGTATTATTTGTTCTGCTCATGAAAGTAAATATTATACATTCTAATTTTAAGAAAACACACTTAAATTAAATTTGATATAATTTCCATACATTTTGCCTGTATTCAGAGAATTTACAGACTTCATGTTAGACAAACATGCATATTGAGCACTAGTCATCATTATTCAGAAAAGGCAATGTGGAAGAAAAAAAAACTCAACCGCATTTTTAGTTTTATTTTCTAATTTGTGAATGTGCAAAATTGAAGGAAGATGTGAAAACATGTAGTACAGTGTTTGCAAGCTCTGACTCTGTTGAAATACACACATATAAACATACACATTTTCCTATTCTGCCTTTTCATGGAGGTCATGGTGCCAATTATGAATTTAGTTATGAGAAATAGTGTTCATTCAACAAAAATTTATGAGCATACTACTATGGACTATTTTCTACCTGGGTATTGGAAAAATGCAGAGGAATCAGACAATTCCTGCCCTTAATGAACTCATAATCAGGTAACAGAAGAGGTAAATATGGAAACCATTAAGTTCAATAGAGAGGTTTAGATACCATAAGAAAAGAGTGAAAGCATTGACAAAGTTGGGCAAAATGGTTACAGTGGTCTGTCTACCAAAGGCAGATTGGGAAGCAGAAAATGCATTATGTGGGCTGCTGTGAAAGTCTTTCAGGTATAAAAATAAGACATGCTCATTTTTTGAAACTTGAAAATTATATATATATTTTATATTATATATATAAATATATATATATAATATATATATATATTTAATTTTGGAAGCATTGTGATAGTACTGCAAAAATATTGCATGTATTAAAAAAGAAATTAGATGCTGCATTCCCAAAACCCCAACATTACTGTTGAATGTATTTCCATGTTATCTTAAGCTCTTCCTATATACATAATTGTTTATGACTGAACAATACTCCAACTGATATTTAACGTAATAAACTAGCCATTACTCTGCTAGGATATTTGGTTTGTTTTCTAACTTCCTCAATGAGCAGTAAGTTGATGACTTCTAAGGAAAAAGAATTCACCTGAAGAGAAAGAAATCTCCAAAAGTGGGATCTCTGGTACTAGAGTAAAGCATGACAAAGGTAAGTAACATATTTTCAGTATCTGTTAGAGTGCTAGGTACTTTACCTGTACTACTTTGTTTATTGCCACCAAAACCCTGATTCAAGCATGGTATAGTAGAAATAGACTGGATTCACCTGGAGCTACATTCAAATCTATTTCCCAACTTTGTCTAGCTGTATGATTTCTAGAAAATCTGTTAATCGTTCTGATTTTCAGCTTCCTCATTTATGAACTGGGGCAGTACTAGCATTCATTTATCTAACAAGAGCTTATCAAGCTCACAGTGTATATAAGTACCTTGCTAAGAATCGGGGACACAAGATAAGTGCCATATGTCTCATGTCTTTGAGGGGCTGGCAGCCTAGTGGCAGTCCCAGAAATGGAAATAGACCTGACAGGTCCCAAGAGAACACAGATGAGAAAAAAATGCATTCTTTCTGGTGGGGCAACATTTGGTCTGGATCCTAGTAATGAGAAGTAAGTTTCGACTTGCCTTTCTGTGATGGTAGCATTCATCTTCAGCTCCCCAAGCAGTCATATGGCGGGTGTTGTGTCTATTTGTTCTGGTCCCTGCCCTGAAGAACCAGCTCGTATTAGTCCTAATGCCCAGATGAACACGGCTTCTGTTTTATAGATAGACTTGAACACTGATTTATTTAAGAAGTGATTGTGTTGGTTTGGGAGTGATTGGTTTCTTTCAAAGTCCTTCTTCCTAAAAGATGTGTCTGACCTTGTAAACAGAGGTTACTGTTGACCCATCAAGGGCCATCTTTTGACACAGTATTTTGAAAGCTTCGTTAATCTGAATAAAACTTCTACTGAAATATGTAGGTTTTACAAAAAGAAAATGATATTAAGCAATATGCAGACATACTCTATAATCAGATTTGGACCTACATATATTAAGTCCCTCCCTGCTTAAAATTCCCAAATCTAAAATTAAAGCTAGAATACTCAGACCTAATGGCAAGTTTTCAAACATTCATAATCCAGCAATTTAAAATGCTTCAGATACCATTAAAGTTGTCAATTGAACTAAAAAGATAATTTTAGCAAAACTTCTTCCTTCTCCTCTCAAAATTTTACACAAAAGTTTATCTGAAGTTTCGCCAAATATGGAGAAGTAAATATATTTGCAAATTTCACTAATGAACTCTACTTTTAAAATAAAGCAACCTCCAACTCCTGTCTTCTAAACCAATGACGTATCAGTTAGCTACTGTCATACAACTACCACATAACAATCCACTCCACATCTCAGTGGATTAAAGCCAGAATTTGCTTAGCTTTTGAAGGTCGAATTAACTGGGATTTGTCTTGTCTAGGCTGGTTATGGCTAGTGCTGGCTCTGTTCCACTTGCCTCTTGGAGAAGAGAAATAGAAGATCGTTTGAGTACCTACAATGTGATACAATTGGTGTCCATGTTCTCCTAAACTTTACCAAAATATGAAATTCTAAACTCCTGCATCAGTCTACTTCAACCCAAGTATAGGACCGATTTTCCCTTTGGCACTGACCTATTCTACATGTCATGGAGGCCAAGTTGGTCTGGGAGGCTGCAGGAGCCAGGCAGGCAGTCCAAGACTCACCGCTGCATTGAAGGTGAGCACCTCAGTTGCCTTTGGCAGCTGCGTAACAACACAGAAACCATACAGCTGCCAGATCTCAATTAGGATTGACCTTAAGATGGATTTTGCAAACCGCTCAAATAGATCTCTCTTTTTGGCAAATTTTCACAGTAAAAAAGGAGAAAACAATAAAATGTCTCCAATCTGCAGTCCCTCCTTCAGATTTGCTGCATGCAGCCCCCACGCTCTCCCTAGCACTGAGCCATTATCCCCAGAGGGTTCTGCAAGCCTAGGACTGAGGGAAAACAAGTGGAATATGTCTGTGAGCTGCTTGCATGAGATCAGAACTGCCTCCCCTCATGTTGCTGGGCCCATTTTATTAGCTCTGGGAGGTATTCGGGGTTGGGGGGGCACATGAAGGCTATGGAGGAAAATTGGAGGCAAATCTTCCTGGGTATAGGAGGTATCAGAACAAGTCATGTGACTTTTCTCTTCTAAAAGAGAAGGTGCCACTCGCACCCAGGCTACACCCTGGCAAATAGTAGGTGTTTGAAAAATGTTTGTTGAAAGAATGATGATTAAATGAATGACTATTTTTCTAGTGCTATTGCTTGTCTAGCTTTGGTTCACTTGATGTTGGGGGATACCTATTTGCCCAGTGTCTTGGTGGCTCAGACGGTAAAGAACCTGCCTGCAATGTAGGAGTCCTGGGTTGGATCCTTGGGTCAGGAAGATCATCTGGAGAAGGAAATGGCAACCCACTCCAGTATTCTTGCCTGGGAAATCCCATGGACAGAGGAGCCTAGTAGGCTACAGTTCATGGGGTCGCAGAGTCAGACACGACTGAAGTGCATAACACTTGATATGGCATAGAGGTTAATGTTATAGGTTCTATATTCAATCACTCTGTCCTTCTGTGTGAGTGTTTACTGTGTTCAAGGCATCAGGATTTGACAGCAAACCACATGCAATTACTACTTTCATAGAGCTTACAGTCTAATGAGGTAAGTCAGACTTGAGTTGTGAATCTAGACTGACACTAGCTCTTTGTCAAAGTTATTTTACATCTTTGTGCCTGAGTGCCTTCATATATCAAAAAACATATCATCATATACCTAAATAAATTTATATACATATAATTATATATATATATATGTGTGTATATATATATATATATATATATATATATATATATATATATAAATTTTGGAGATGCATGTGTGCTCAGTTGTGTCTGACTCTTTGCAACCCTATGGACTGTAGCCCACCAGGCTCCTATGTCCAAGGGATTTTCCAGGCAAGAATACTGGAGTGAGCTGCCATTTTCTTGTCCAGGGGATCTTTCCTACCTAGGGATCAAACCCGCATCTTCTGAGTCTCTTGCATTGCAGGCAAATTCTTTCCTGCTTGAGCCATTGGGGAAGCCACATAAAATTTACATTATATATAGGTATACACACACACACACACACACGTATAAGGTATTTAGAATATCATCTGACATTTAAAAAGCGCTATGTAAATGTTTGTAATTACCTCATATATTGCTGTGAGGATTAAATGTGAAAATATGCCACAATCCTGGCATATATTAAGAACTCCATAAATGGTAGATATTATTATTTCCCATTATAGGTAGCTTTAAACAGTATTGCCATTCTAAGCTTCATGTGGGGAGTAGAAGTAGTAAGAACTGGGGTGGTGGGAGACTATAGCTGTGTCCATTGCAACTAAAACTCTAATCTGTGTTCTAATTCTCAGGCAGATACTTTGAGCAACACACACACACACGCCCCTTACAGTATATTTAAGAACACAATTAGAAGAAGTGCCTGGGCCCCTGAACTAAATGTTCCTAAAAACTGAAATCCATTTTTTTTTTTTAATTCATCCTCATCTATTGCCACAGTTATTTTGCTTGGCCCTGATGGAATACAGCTGGAGAGAATTTCCCAGAAATACCAGGAGAAGATGCCATGCCAGCTAGGGTGCCTCTGTGTGTGTGTGGTTGGGCGGAGGTGACAGCTCCTTTCTGCTCTGGAGGGATCTCTGCCCATCCTCAGAGCCTGTCAACATCTGTAGAATGATGCATTTTCCTTCACACTTATATTCCTTTCCTTTATCAAGTGTTTTTTACTCTATATTGCCCTGGTCCTTTGGATCCAATGAAACCATTAAAGATCTGCCATTAATCATTCTTAATTTTATTCCCTTCTTCCTTTCTCATTGGATTTCTATGAGGGCCTCTCCTCCTGTACATAATCACTCCAACCTGTTATTTTTCCTTCTCTGTGGGTTTCTCTCTCCATTTGAATAGCTCACTCATAAACAGCATCATTGAGACTCAAGATAAGTAGATGTATAAGTGCCTGTGTACTTGAGGCTTCCCATCTGGGCAAATCCTCATCCTTCGCTGAAGCATGTCTCTGACTTCAGTTTCCACAGCCCTCTTCAACAGCGAAGGAATGGCTGCTCTCTCCTTTCCCCTCCCATTGCACACCAGCGGATGTGGCACCCACGGAATTAGGCCTAGCTGTTTGCTAGGCCCCCGCACAGCCCAAGTCAGTGGCTCACTCATCACACATCTCCTTTGATAAAGCAACAGCATGGTGATCAGGGCAGGAGGAGGTGCAGGAGAGACAATAAGTACATTAGAACACACACCTTAAGGGTCAAGGCATGAAAGAGTGACAGTAACAATCAGCATGCGTAAGAAAAGTTATTACAAGCAAGATTCCAAAGAGTTGTTCTCTGTTTTCACAGGAAACAGAAGGAGAAAAAAAAGCAACCTTATACTGTAGCGGGAAAGAGAGTTTTGCAAAACAAACAGAAGAAGCCCTTGACTTCAGAGGTGAATAATCCCAGAAACAAGCTACCAAGCAAGTTCCTGAAAGCTGTGTTATACAATGAAAGAGAATCATTTATTTTGAGTGGTTTAGAAAGAGACTTTTCTAGAGATGAGTTGGGAGTGGGGAGGGGTTGAATTTGACAAATACATACAGTCTTAGAACTGGAAGGAGCATAAAGGGCCCACACCATCTGTTTCATAGAAGAGGCACAGAATACATTTGCCCAAAGTTACAAGGCTAGTTCATGTTTGATACTTCAGGCTTTCCAATGCCAAGTCCAGTGCTCTTTTTGGAGCCCCAATTTAACTTGGAGATTGCGTCCTACTTTGAGATTTTTTTTAGGAGAAGAAGGAGAAAGAGGCAAAAAAATACAAAAAGAAAGAAAAATGATGGGTGATTGATTTACCCTTACGGATCCTGATAAATCCAGGATGTGTTAAGGATAATTTCCCCTTCTCTGGGAGAAGGAACAGTGAACAGGTCACCATTAATCCTGAAGCTGCTTGCTAAGCCAGGGCCTGCGAAGACCTGCAGTTATGTCTTCATTGCGTTGTTTAAAGGAATGGGTTCCACAAGCAGAGACAGAGCTGTGCTGAATAGCAACACTTACCATCAGCTCCTCCAAACGCGTTCTGTGGGAGGGCGTAGGATTTCACAGCAGTGAAAGCAAAACTATTCACAGCAGTACCATATGCTCCCCACCATCAGGAGCGGTGGTCCTGGTCACTGGACTTGGCAGGCAAACCAACTGAATGGAAATTCTGAAGACCACAGTAGGAGTTTTCTCTTTGTGGGTTTTGGATGGTAAAATCTTCAATCTGTTCCACAGGCAGAAATCAGAGTGAAAAATAATTCTACACAAACCACATGTGTGGGATGTGTGTATGTGTGTGTGTAAGAGCATGAGTGTGTGTTCCTTCTAGAAAAGTGAAGGGGAAAACAAAGGCCCAGCATTTATCTCGTACTATCCTACAGAGGTAGGAGGGCTAACATTGAATGTAAGAGAGGTAAAGACTGAGAAAGTGAAAGATGGAGAAGAATTATTTTTAGTATAAATTCCATGTTTTCAGTTTTTATCTCTAAGTAGAAAAGTAAGATGGAGAAGAATTTCCCAAATGCCAAGACCATTTAATAGCAGAATTACACCAGACGATAAATGCAGCACTTTTTAAAGCTTGTCCTTTCTCTGTTATTAACTTTGTTCTTTCAGTTGTGCCAGAGAAAGCACAAGAGATAGAAATTGGCAGAAATATGGGTTTGAAGAACAGAAATTCAACCTAAATGAAAATACCGTGAAAACCTCTAGTTTAAAAAAAAAAGTTTTTGTTTAACGGCACAACTTTCATCAAGAAAAGCTTTATTTGAATGAAAAGTAAAATTTAGGACAGTCTATTGTCTAATCATTAGTAATCCTGTACACGTATGGGCTATTTTCTATTTCCAAAGTGGTTTGCAATCATCAGTTAATCCACTCAGCATGCTTAGTCTAAATTGTGTTATATGCATATAATAGATAAGGATGGTTGTTGGTGAGAGGGAACATGACACAGCCGCTGAGGAATGGACTGGAAACTCGGAGGCTGAGATGACAGTCCTCATCTTAACCACCCAGTTAGTCTGCAGTAGGAGCTGGGCCCATCCCACAAGCCTTCAAAACAAGGATTGAACTTGTTTATGAACTAAATACACACACACACACACACACACACACACACACACACACACATACATATATATATAATATCTTTTCCAACAATTTTTGGTAGGCTTGGAGTTTTAATTTTCCATTAAGTTCCTTTGGCATCATGTAGGCCCAGTCTCAGGTTTCACCATACAGGAAATATATTTTAAAGGGCTAGTCTGTGTAAATAAGTCCACTGAGGAGTAGCACTGTGGTTACTAAGGACACATGTCCATGCTAACCAATGCCCTTTCAACATGAGAAAATAGTCTGGAGAGTTTAAATGCACCAGAACAAATCCATGGTGTAATTTTTTGTTCTTTTTGGATATCAGTACTCATCTATACAGTTCATCCTCCATATCCTTTGGTTCCACATCCATGGATTCAACCAACCACAGATAGAAAATATTTGAAAAAAATTCCAGAAAGTTCTATAAAGCAAAACTTGAATTTGTTGCACACCAGCAACTATTTACATAGCATTTACATTGTATTTACAACTATTTACATAGCATTTACATTGTATTAGGTATTATAAGTAATCTAGAGATGATTTAAAGTATATGGGAGGATGTGTGTAGGTTATATGTAAATACTATGCTATTTTATGTAAAAGACTTGAGCATCTGAGGATTTTGGTATCTGAGGGAGTCCTGGAATTATTCTCTGCAGATACCAATGTACTGTTATCTGAGGTTTACCAAGTTCAATTTTTCTCTTGATAAGAAGAATCCTCCAAGCAAGATTATTGCTTTTAAGTGTTCTAACACACATTTTTCAAAGATGAACCAATGCTTTTGCCCAGCAGATCTTGTCTACATCATGTCTGGATTACAACCATATAGCTTTCCTTTATTTTCATTTGTTTGCTCCCAGCCTATCCAAACACATTAATATGTGGTCCAGATAATGTATTCCACATGTTTAATTAGCCATTACATGAAATGTAGGAAGGTGTGGCTCTTATAGTACTTTTTCCATTTTCTCCCAGTTTCCTGAATTTCAACTCACATTCTCTGGTGGCTTTTTGTTGTTATTTTTTGTTGTTTAAAAAAAAAAATCTTTTTGTAATAAAGAATCTGTTCAGACTAAATTTATCAAACTGCTTCAAGTTTTAGATTTTCTTCTGATAATAATATTTCAGTTCCACCTATAGACAGATTAAATTAATTCTGTCCTACTTTACTCAATGTGTATAATGAGTCATTACTCAATTAACAGATACACATAATAAAATATTACTCAAATAAACTGTTAAGGAGTTCCCTTTTATAAAGTGTCTGGATTTTTAAATTGCATTTAAAATGTTTATAATTTACAAATTTCTGCTTAAATGGTTTTCTTGGTAACATTTTAATTTCTTGCAGAATGTCTAATATGTCTTGACTATGTTCTGATGTCAAAAAAAAAAAAAAAAGAAAGAAAGAAAGATAATGACCAACATCTCATTTGGAGACTTCAGAAATTTTTTTCCTTGGGCTAATTGATTACCAGTAACAACGGGCCTGAAATGCCCCCACAGAGCACATGGCCAGCCATGGGGTGATTCACTATGGCGTCACTGGGAGAGATTATGAAGCCCAGGGTTGCGATGGTGCCAGTTCATGCCTTTTCAGTGAGAAAGCACTCAAGTTCCACAGAGTGTTAATCTGGCCGCAGAATGGGAGACGGCTAAGTCTGCCTGGAATGTCTGGCTGCTGGTTGGCAGACATAGCCCTTTCTTCACCTTGGGTCTGCTGGGTTAAGGATGCTTTCATAGTAATTTTCCAATGTCTTCCTTGATCAGTCGACTGCAGCATTTTATCATTTTGCAGATTTTGTTTTCTTCATGGGTTATTACTTCCACTGAACTGCACTTAACATCTATTAGCTGAGGTCTCCAGAAGATCAAAGTCCCTCTGTGTCTGATTATTCTGCTCTTTGCAATTTGTGTCTCCCCCTCACCCCACCCCCCTCCTCCCCAAACCAGGAGCCTTGCACGTTTACAGATTTGGTTTCAGTGTCTTTCCCTAAATTGTTTATAGACATAAAAGCATCATAAACAGGACCTTGTGTCTCTAGAAGGAGAATAAGAGAGGAAAAAAAGTGAAGACAGCCATAGTAATGCTTGTGTTATTTCTATCTCAATATGAATCTTTTAAAACTCACACTTAATTTTTTTTTTTGTTGTTTTCTGTTTGAAATGGAGTGGGTGAGGTTGGGAGAAAGGGAGGGAAGGAGGGAGGGAGAAGTGCTCATGTCATAGGAGTTAACTTTCTGTTGAAGTTTATTCTCTTTTCTAATCATTCACTCGACTCCCATCCCCTCCTTCCAAGACCTGTCTGATCGCCCCAGTTTTAGTTAAAAACATTAGTACTGTCTTTTTTGGGAACCTGTTCACAGGACCAATATTCCACTCATTTTATGGTTTACTGTTAACCTTAATGACTAGGTTCTAACGGAGGATTTTATTCCCCTTTTAAGCCTTTAGTAAATAATAATCATCCTCTAAATTTGGTCTCCCAGCTGTGATGTGCAGAAGATCTTCTATCAAATGCCAACCTTGTCTCAACAATAGACCAAAGCTGGCCAGATCAGGGTATTTGCAAGAGCTCTAGGAGGAATATTTTTAGAAGTTACACAAGAGGCCCAGTGCACATCTATCAGCAGACATGAAGTGGGTGCTTGTGAGTTGAGACAGGTATTAAAAACTCAAATGACGTGTGGCAGCTGAAAAAAATAATAATAATAAGGAGATTTGAATCTGAGGAGACTATTGAAATAAAGACCAGGGGCTTTCTTTGAAAGGATATTCTCCATGGTGAAAAAAGGAAATCCAAGTAAGAAGGAGAAGAAAGAGAGAGAAAGGATGTGTTGGAGCATGGCTTCTCCAACTTGGAAGTGTACAGATGACATGGTGACCTTGCTGACATGGAGGCTCTGATGCCAAAGACTGAGATGGGGCATGAGAATTTAACCTGCTCCCAAGTGACTCAGATGTTGCTGATCCAGAGATCACAGTTGAGCAAAGAGAGTTTCCCCAAGACCTGTAGCTAGTCCAACACTGCAGAAAGCCCTTCCCTCTACCTAGCAGAAAGGACCATCTCCCTGTGAAATATTAGTCTTTGAAGAGGGATGCTGAGGGACTCTGGAGTGATGGTTCTCAGACTTCCTGCATATTATAATCCCCTGAGAGCTTTAAAAAATCCCACTGCTGCCACCACTCCCCACGTCAGTTAAATAGGAATCTCTAGGACTGATACCAAGGCACTAGCATTTTAAAAACAACTCCATTATTAATAAAAGCATATTAGTGTATATTTTAAGGCAAATATGCAACTATAAAAATTAAGTTTTTGAAAATCTCCATAGTTTGAAGTTATGGATAGTGAAACTCAATTATAGCTTATTTAAAAAATAAAAATAGTACCATTTGAAAAAGACAGAAACAACTCCAGGTGACTCCAATATGCAGTTAGGTTTGAGAACCAATTAAAAATAATAATAATAACTAAAATAATAGCAATAGTCAATATACGTTGGCTGCTTCTATATAAATGTGGGACATGGTGATCAGTACATATTTTTTTTCATTGAGTCATCAAGTAAATCCTTTTTACAGGCCATAAAACTGAGGCAGAGGTTATGTAACTTGCCCCCAACTAAAGAGCTGACAGTGCTGCTATTAGAAGTCAAGAATAATGTCATGTGTGCATGAGCAAGTGATGGAGACTTGCAGAACTTGCGGGGGAATTACACGGGCATGGGAGTCCAAGGTATTCTTTTACTTGCGGTTTGGATCTTTAACCAATAGTTGATGGTGACATGTTTAAAATCCAGTCCCCCTCTCTCTGCCCTCCCACACTCAAAGACCCACACCTGCCTTCCTGAGTCATTCACTACCTTTCCTCACTTTGAGCATGCTTGAGGCCCTAGAGTTTTAAGCTGAGGTAAACAGCCTTCCATATCTGGCTCCCAGCTCCACCCTGATTCCAGGTAGGCCCCGCCTTTCTTTCCAGAGGTTCCTTCGGCCTCTCTTGCCACTAACTGGGCAGCAGGGGGAGCTATGGCTACCAGGAAAAGCATCCTGTAAAACTGCCCCTAAACAGATAGGACCTATATATTCTTTCCTAAAAGGAAATCTCGCTAGAAGCGCTTTGCCCTAAAGCTAGTGCCTACTGTCCCAAACCCCATAGGCCAGGTCAAAAATCCATTTGGGCATGAGGATGGCAAGAAATTCAGAAAGATTCTTTTGGGCCCAGGGACAACTGAGAAAGGGCCATGTAGGTGCAACAGTCAGTAATAATCAAGGTGGCCGATCAGTCCGGAAAGGAAACATAGACAGTTGCATCTTCTTGAATGATGTTTCTCAATCAGAATGGACTGAACAACTGTAATAAAACGTATAAAGTGTAAATATGAGCATTCTTTTTTTAACTCTGACCAATGACTAGAATAGAAATGTTTGTATCAGTCCTCATTTTTCCAGACTTTAAGTGGGTATATTTTAGGTTCATATATGTTCATTTAACTCAGGTGGTATCTGTGTCAGAAGACACAGGGTTGGGGAAGGAGTAGGAATCCTGGAGACAACACTATTATGTCAAATGGTTTAAGGAAAATTTGAAAAATCCCAGAGAGAGAGAATTCTCCCTCAGTTCATTACAGAACAAGGTAGCAAGTTATCCTGATTCACAAGGATAGAGAAGTTGTTTTCCAGTCCTGAGGCGCTTTTCAAAACGGCTGTGGCCCAGACCCATGAATGGTGATGCTCCCAGGGGA
The DNA here is from genome assembly GCF_023699985.2 of Odocoileus virginianus. Lineage (NCBI taxonomy): Eukaryota > Metazoa > Chordata > Mammalia > Artiodactyla > Cervidae > Odocoileus > Odocoileus virginianus. The sequence goes on from NC_069678.1 coordinate 38,907,265, forward strand.
GATCAAGGCACATTACTCTGACCACATTAGGGTGACTCAGCAGGACCAGACGCTAAATACACCAGCTGCATTGCATAGGAACCCCTGTTCTTCCAGCTACTCTGCACCGTGTCCCTGTTCCACCTGCCTACCTCACCTCTGACCTGGGAAACCACAGGAGGAGGAGTGGTGAATATCCAGGGCCATTCTCCATTCACAAGGAGAGTCTCTTCAGAGCTGCCATTCCACCTTTGATTCTGGAGTATTTAAGTGTCTTCTCTGGGTAGAATTGAAGGATAATGGAAACAGACGCTTTTCCATTAAATGATGCCAGGGGTCTTTAATGTGTCACCATGAGTTGGTGAAACTCTTGGAAAGTGGATATGTAAACTTCATGAAAGGCATCATAGTGTCTCTGAAATGGATTTTCAGAGTGTGATCTATATGGCTTTGAGACACTGAAGCAAGTGCTAGCAGAGGGATGTGAAAATATAGTCAGTGCTCATCAACCTTAATTTCAGCGCTGTATTGTTCACAAGTGTATCCTAATTGTGTGTAAGCTTGCTTCCCTTCTCCTGGCTGCACTTAATTCTAGTAAAGGAACTGGGCAATTGCATCGCAAGCAGACAGATTAGTAGTGGCACAAATGCATGCAAAAATACACAGACAAGGCTTTGGTCTCTAGTCAGAGCCTCTGTGGTAATTCTCCTGTGTACTTAAATTGAGTTACCAGTTCACTTTTACCAGCTGAGGAGTCTGCTTCTCCTCACTGAGCTCTGTCTGAGGGGCCCTGTGTTTCTCTAGCTGTGAGAATTGCATGCTCCACTCCTGTCTGCTGAGTCTACCTGGCATCAGACAGACACATCTGGAAGCGCACAGGATCCCTACCTGGGGAAACATTTCACATATAAAAAAAAAAAAGGGAAGTGACAGTCTTACTTAAAAAGCTGACCTTTTAAAAAGTTTTTTTTCTTGAATCTCACAGACTACGGAGATTCCATCACGGTGAAGGCTCAGAGGAAAAGTGGCCTGTGGTCGGAGACACTTTCCAACCGTAGCACAGTTCAACTTCTCCAATTCATGGGATCAGAGGTCAAGGAGGGAAGCGGGTATAGGTGGGTGGTCAGACCTGGGAGCTGTACCTCGTCTCTAGGAATAGAAACTGAAATTCTGCATGTTTTGTTTCTAAGTTAAAGAAAAAAAATGGTGGGCAGCTCTGCCCTAATGTCCTAATAAGCTGCCCGAGGCATAAAAGCATGAATGATAAACCTTGTTAGAAGATACGCTGAACAGAAAAATTGAGACCTTATTCAAATTTGATGGAGAAATCACACTTGCACACTCCCTGCCCTCTTGGGCATAAAGGAAGGCTCTCTCGAGGGAAGCAGTAGACATCCATGCACATCAGAGGGGCCAACCAGTTTTGGAATTGGGAACATATGCAACTATTGTTTTGTTGTCGTTTAGTTGCTAAGTTGTGTCCAACTCTTTCGTGACTCCATGGAGTATAGCCCCCCAAGTTCCTCTGTCCGTGAGATTCTCCAGGCAAGAATACTGGAGTGGACTGCCATTTCCTTCTCCAGGGGATCTTCCTGACCCAGGGATCAAACCAGTGTCTCCTACATTACAGGTGGATTCTTTACTGCTGAGCCACTGGGGAAGCCACATGCAACTGTACGACCTTCTCCTGTGTCTCCAAATGCTGGGTCAGATTTTTTTCAAGGGCATCACACAAATAAGCAATTTGATTTTTCTCTCCTTGGCTTAGTCTCTCCCTGTCATACCTGACAATGACTAAGTTTGAAAGGGCTAAGCTAAACTAGATTTCTTCAGTAATGGGTTCCCACCCTACGTTTATGGATGCATCATTCTCTTTTTCTCCCTCTTTCCTTGTGCTTTTTATTCATTGCTAAGCTTACCTTCTAGCTAAAGAAATCAGATTTTCCTAATTCACCTTCTGTGGTGGGCCAGATTTTCACAAATTTGGACCAAAGAAATTACTCAAAAGCTCCCACCGTACTTGAAGCAAACTCCCAGTGGGGGCTGCCTTTGCAACGTCTCAGCTCCAGCCTAACCTTCAATGCTTTTCTTCTAGAGAAATGATTCACTTGCCTGTGTTTGATGGTGCTCTGTTTAGCAGGTGCGACAGATGCTGTTGATTTGCTCACTCAACACCTATTCCCAGCCCCTCCTTTCTTGCCCCTTTCACTGCAGAAGCAAAAAAAGTTGTGTAGGGCTTTCTTCCTCACATTCCCAGCTTCCCTGGGATTTGAGCAGGAGTGGGAGTAGAAGCAGTGCTATTGATGGGCATCCAAGCCATTCATGGCACTGCTTCTGGGAAAGTGATTGTCTTCCTGACAAATGGGAGAAACAAAGCTAGCACCAACCCTTCCTTTTTCCTGCTGGATGTAGACATGATTCTTAAAGATACAGCCGCTCTCCAACAATAAGAAATGCTAAGGACATTGGAGTGGAAAGACAGAAGCAACTTGGGCCATGGATGATGTGGCTGAATTACCATAGCTGCAAGTATTTTGTATGGATGTCCTGGATTGCCTATCTGCCAGTTTCTTGTTATAAAAAAAAAAAAATCATTTTCAAGTCAGAAATATCAGCTATCTTGTTACTTACAAGTGAATATGTCCCTAAATAGCATAAATAACATAGCAACAAAACCCAAAGTAGCATTCTTCCCATACCCCACCCACCCCCAAGAAAAGCTCTGTCCCACCAAGTTCCAAACCTTTTGTTAGAAGTTATTTACATGATCAGTCGTGTATCCATATTCTTATTTTTGCCATTTTACAGATAAGGTAACTAGAGGCTGGGGATCTAAAGCTGCCTTACCAAGGTCACATGGTAAGCCGCTATAAGCTGGGGAGTGAAGCCAAGAGCTCTATAATCCCAGGCGAGGCCTCCTCTGCTCTGTCTCTCCCCTTCAGCTGGGAAAATGTCAAAGGATTTATCAAAAACAGCCTGCAGCTAGATTAGGTATGTTAATACCCAAAGCACTTAATTACTAATACAGTTTAAGGTACATTAACCTAATTGGAAACTTTCTGCATATGGCATAGCTTTTTTTTTTTCCTGAAAATATTAATAGTATTTTTTTTTCAAACTTTTCTTCTATCCCACTTCATCTTTATGTGAAATTACAGGTTTTCAAAGTTAGAAAGAATATTGCAGCCAAGAGTCAAATGAATGTTATTTTATTCTATAAAAACAGGACAAATAAAATAAAAAATGGTAACATATGAGGAAAAGGAAAGATTAAATTGTATCATAATTGCACGTCTCACCCATCCAAGCACTGAAGCTCACAGGACTCCATCATCAGAATCCAGGGTCATCCATGGCTCCTCCCTCCATCACGTTCATGTCCAATCAGCACCACATCCTGTTGTGTCCAATCATTTCTAGCCATTCCTCTATTACTCCCTAGATCAGGCGCTTAACTTTCTCCTTCAGATTACTGTGATGGTCATCTAGCCAGTCTCTTGTCTGGTGGTAATCTGTTCCCCATGCTGCAATTGGAGAGCTCCTTATAAAATGCTTCTGGAGAAGGAAATGGCAACCCACTCCAGGATTCTTGCCTGGAAAATCCCATGGACAGAGGAGCCCGGTAGGCTACAGTCCATGGGGTCGCAAAGAGTGGGACATGACTGAGCGACTTCGCTCACTTCACTCACTTATAAAATGCAAATCAGATCTGTCAATTGCCCATTTAAGCCCTTCAGTGATTCCCCATAGCCCTCAGAGAAGTCCAAACTCTTTACTATGACTTCTGATGCCCTTCATTATCTGGTTTCTCTCTGGTTCTCTTACATTGGATGCTTCAGCCATACTGAACTATTTGCAATTCCCCACACTGAGGCATTGCTTTTTCCTCCCTCCAGAGCCTTTGCAGAAGCTGACCACTGCTGGGAGCGTCTTCCTTCCTGGTCTTCCTTTCCTTTCCTCCCATGAATTCTCAAGCTAATTCCTTATCTTGCCCCACTGTCCAAGCACCACTTGTTCTAGAATCCTTCCCTGACCGCCTCCTCCCCAGACTGGGGTAAGGGCCTCTCCAATGTGTTCTCACGGCAACCTGGCCTAAAATACACTGAAATAATACTGAAATGTTTCTGCTTATATGTCTGTCTCCCTGGGGGCATCTTGAGAGCTATGAATGTATTTTGTTCGTTTTTGCCTCATCAGTGCCTAAAACAGTGATGCTTATAAAACAGAAACTCAGAAAAATAATGGTGAAGTGAATTAAAAAAACAAGCAAACTATTGGTGGGGATATAAGTGGTATAACCACAATAGAAAACTGTATGAGATTCCTCAAAAAATTAAAAATATGACCCAACAATCCTACTCCTGGGTATATATATACAGAGGTGATAAGATCACTAACTCAAAGAGATATCAAAAAAGAAAAAAGAAAGAAAAAGCAACTAACCTTGTATTAAGGACTATTGTTGTTCAGTCACTAAGTCATGTCCAACTCTGCAACTCCACGGACTGCACAATTCCAGGCTTCCCTGTCCTTCACCATCTCTCAGAGTTTGCTCAAACTTATATCCATTGAGTCAATGATGCCATCTAACCATTTCATCCTGTTTCCCCTCCTGCCCACAATCTTTCCCAGCATCAGGGTTTTTACCAATGAGTCAGCTCTCCATAGAAGATGGCCAAAGTATTGGAGCTTCAGCTTCAGCATCAGTCCTAATGCATGTTCAGAGTTCGTTTCCTTTCAGATTGACTGGTTGGATCTCCTTGCTGTCCAAGGGACTCTCAAGAGTCTTCTCCAGCAACATAATTTGAAAGCATCAATTCTTTAGTGCTCAGCCTTCTTTATCGTCCAACTCTCACATCTACTTATGTCTACTGGAAAAAACATAACTTTGACTATATGGACTGTTGCCAGCAAAGTGATGTCTCTGCTTTTTAATACTCCACCTAGGTTTGTCATAGCTTTCCTTCCAAGGAACAAGCATCTTTCAATTTCATGGCTTCAATCACTGCCCACTGTGATTTTGGAGCCTGGGAAAATAAAATCTGTCAGTGTTTCCACTTTTTCCCCTTCTATTTGCCATGAAGTGGTGGGACTGGATGCCATGATATGGTTTTTTGAATGTTGAGTTTTAAGCCACCTTTTTCACTCTCCCTTTCACCCTCATCAAGAAGCTCTTTAGTTCCTTTTTGCTTTCTGCCATTAGAGTGATATCTGCATATCTGAGGTTGTTTGCATATCTCCTGTCAATCTTGATTTCAGCTTGTGATTCATAGCCCAGCATTTCTCATGATGTACTCTGTATATAAGTCAAATAAGCAAAAAATACAGCCTTGATGTACTCCTTTCCCTATTTTGAACCAGTTCATTGTCCATGTCTGGTTCTAACTGTTGATTCTTCACCTGCATACAGGTTTCTCAGGAGACAAGTAAGGTGGTCTGGTAGTCCCATCTCATTAAGAATTTTCCATAGTTTGTTGTAATCCACACAGTCAAAGGCTTTAGCGTAGTCAATGAAGAAGTAAATGTTTTCCCCTTGCTTTTTCTGTGATCCAATGGATGTTGGCAATTCAATTTCTGGCTCTTCTGCCTTTTCTAAACCCAGCTTGTACATCTGGAAGTTCTCAGTTCAGGTACTGCTGAAGTCTACCTTGAAGGATTTTGAGCATTACTTTGCTACCATGTGAAATGAGCACAATTGTATGATAGTTTGGACATTTTTTGGCATCACCTTACTTTGGGACTAGAATGAAAACTGACCTTTTCCAGTCCTGTGACCATTACTAAGTTTTCCAAATTTGCTGACATATTGAGTGCAGCACTTTAACAGCATCATATTTTAGGATTTCAAATAGGTCAGTTGGAATTCCATCACCATTAAAGACTATGCAGAAGACTAACAGGCAGATTACCACACAATAAGAAAACTAGGGCATTGTGGGCAAGACTCTCACATTCATGAAGTCATAGAGAACATGTTCACTTGCTCTTAGTAAGGAAAGCACGGGGTCTGATATCCACCCCCTGGGTCCCAGATTGTTCTCTTCACAAAAGCCAAATGGGAAAAAGTGGAAGATCTAGAAGCTATCCCCTGCTCTCCAAGAAGAAGCGAGGGAGAAGATTCCTGCAGATCCTCACAAGCCTCATGGAGGTGATGATGTGGTCTCTTCTTTCTCCTTTCCTCTTTCTCATCTGTCCATCACACCTTTCTGTTAATGCCATTATCCTAATGTTTTTAGTAACCAAACCACAAGAGACTCCAGAATCCAATTCTTCTCTATAAGGTGGATAACTTCATAAATTACCCACACAAATAACCTATAGAAGCTAGAGCTGATATTTCCCATGAACACATTAAGTATGAAGAAACATTAAGTGGGGAACTGATAACGTTTCTGCACTGTCTCCTAATGTACCTTGTTACCACTAAGTAACAAAGTTGTTGGCACTGTACTAATGTTAGCCTTCAGCTGTCCCTAGCTTAGCCACACAATGGTGGCCTGCATGAAAACACAATACCTCTTGACACTTCCAGGGTCTAAGGCCTTTATTCATGACATAATTATGACAGCTGACTAGGCTACCCTTGCTTCTTTCTACACACATGAAGAGGGCAGCCTGTGGACATGGGAGCCTGTGGGAACACACTTCTAAGAGGTTGACCTCAATGTCAGGAAATCTGTGCATGGCACTCCCAAAGAAACAGGCAAACTGCCTTTGAGAGGTCAATGGTCTGGAGCAGGCTATTGAGCACAAGGGAGAAATACCTATTAAAGTGACTCAGTGTACACAACAAGTAGCTGTGTATCAGTTTGGGGCAGCCATTGTCTGTATGTGTTTAAATTGTCCATTGTGGCTCTTGACTTGAGTGGCCACAGTCAACTTGGGAGAGGGTTTGCGGTTGTAGAGAGGTGATTTCCTACCAATATCCCCAAAGACTGAGATGTGATCAAAAGAAATGTTCAGAAGGCCATTCAAAGTAATATAAACATGAAATAGCAATAGAAATGACAGCTCCAGGTATATGCAAAGTCCTTTAGCCTAGAACTTTCTGAGGTCCCACATCGCTTTCAATCAATAAACATTTATTGAGGGTTTGTATATACTTTCCAGGTGGCTTACTGGTAGAGAATCTGCCTGCCATTGCAGGGAGACACAAGAGATGTGGGTTCAATTCCTGGGTCAGGAAGATCCCCTGGGGGAGGACCTGTCAACGACCACTCCAGTATTCCTGCAATGGGAAATTACATGGCCCAAGGAGCCTGGTGGGCTACAGCTCATGGGGTTGCAAAGAATTAGACATGACTGAGCACACCCACACCCACAGAGTAGTCTATGCTGGTTGTGACACTCTACCTTCAGGGAGCTGTCCCTCTAACGTGGGTGTAAGCAATTTACCTGATAAACTAAGTCACACAGTGAGTGAAAAAGTACTACAAAGAAACACAAAGGGAATCAGAAAAGGGGGAATTCACTGCCAGCCAGAATGACCTGGAAGGCGTTCTGGAAGCCCAGCTAGTTGCCTGATCTCGCTGGAGTGATGGGTGACCACAGGCCCTCATCCCCTCTCCTGCTCTCACTACACTCCCAGGTGCCACACTCAGGACTGAGGTCTCAGCTGCTGTCATACTGAAAATTCCCCAGATAGACACCAAGGAACATGTAGAAACAATAACCAACTTTTACTAACTTAGTGACAAATGGGGCCTCGGGGAACTCTGCTATCTTTTTGTTGCGTGTAGGACTCAAATATTTCTATTCTCCACTCTTACCTGGGGAAAAGTCTCAGTCTTCCCTCACATGAGGTCTTTCCGTTTCCCTTAACAGGTAATTGCAAATGATACCAAGGCACACTGAGGCTTCTTCTAATGGACACTATGTAATATTTTCATATGCAAAGGATACAGTGATTGTATGCACATTGTAAGCATCCTCTCCATCAACTTAATTGTGGTTCTGTTCCCGTTAGTTTCTTCCCTCTCTTAGCCCCCTGGTGCTTTTTTCTTCTGTCTGCTTTCTGTTTCTGATTGGAGAACACACTTAAACAGTTTGACCAACCTAGGGAACTCTTTGTCCTAAATTATAAGGCTTTGTTCTTCTTCCCTCGCTCTTCACAAGGCCTCGTAAAAACCTTCCCAGAGTGTGAGCCTTCCATCCCCTCAAATCCCTTCTCACTTTCCCCTTTAACTCTTCAGTCTAATTACTCTAAAGGTTTTGTCCTTTTTGAATGTTACCCTGATACTCATGTGTTCATGTGTTTGAAATGGAGCTCAGGGCCTACCTTTTAATTGTCATTATTTTAATTAGCATTTAGAACAGGCAAACAGAATGCCAGAATAAAAATAGGAAGACCCTGCATTTTGTCAATTTAGTACAAATTGGTGTCAATAGGATTCTTTCACGTTATCTTTCCCACCACTCCCCGTAATAAGTGCTTCCATGTTGCATACACTTATCCACACATTCACAAGTGAAAGATTGATGTAGTGGAAAGTAACATGAACTTGAGTGTCAGACATACACACACCCTCAGGCACAAATGCACATACACATGTACATAGCCTTGATTTAGTGATGTGAGTGGAATTAGAATCAATGGTAAGACACCCTTATTACTGAGCATGGTGTGGGAACCAAGGAGAGGCATCAACAGCAGCAGAGCACATCACTGAAATATATTCCCTGTGTTGCTCCTCATCTTCTGCATGTCTTAATGTCTTCTCCTTTAAATGGGGCTGACAATAGTGCCTGAGCGCCCCACATGGCGCAGTGGTAAAGAATTCACCTGCCAATGCAAGAGATGCAGTTTTTATCCCTGGGTGGAGATCTCCTGGAGAAGGAGATGGCAGCCCACTCTAGCGTTCTTGCCTGGAAGAGCCCCTGGATGGAGGAGCCTGGTGGGCTGTAGTCCATGGGGTTACAAAGAGTTGGACATGTCTTAGTGACTAGCCAACAGCAACAATAACAGTGCTGCCTTATAGGTTACATGAACAAGTGTCTTCAGAGCACTGAGAAGAGAGCTGGGTACACTGTGAGTACTGTAAATGATGGTAGACAGAGAAAGCAAACACATAAATACAGAGGCTGGCACATAGCCCATGTCTATCTATATTATTCAAGAACTTCCATTCTTTGCTATTATTTGGAAGATCCTTCAGCACCCCTCCTTTAAAGAAGCCCCCAGCTCAGGGTTCTTTTCAGAAATAGCTGTTGGGTAGTGCTGATTTCCCATTCATCACCCACTCCACATGATATGGCTTGTGGAGAATACTGAAATTGAAGGAAGCATAGTCTTCATAGAATCTGCACACCTCTCCATTCCAATGTGGGGCTAGGGTTTGATTAAGTCCAGCCTATAAAAGTATAAAGACACCAGCTTTCTTCCTGAAGCCAACAGACCAGTGTGCTGCAAGCAATTTTTCATAGTGACCCACAGTAAGAGTAACATTTTCTACTGTGGCCCAGCACACAGGCACAGAGGTTGATGGCTGGGGAAAAAAAGCATCCTAAAACAATATCTTTGTTATATACACTGGGATATTTTCTCTTGCTTCTATTTCATTTCTTAAAATACTGTACATGACTATTAAATTGATTTCAAGACCCACCAATGGGTCATGATCTGCCCTTTGATAAACACCAAGTCAGACCAAAAGCATCTTTAGGAGTGGGCTAATGATCAGAAACGGAATCCTATAAAAGACTCTAAAAGTTCTTTAATGGAAGAAAGATGACTATTGATTTGGGTTTGTGTATCCATGTTTCATTCTCCTTGGGAATTTAAATTGCAAAGATAAATTCTCACCTTCAGGTATGTTTTTAAAAAATGCCTTTGCCTCATAAAATAGAAGTAATGACACACCAGGTGGCATTCTGGGACACACAGATTTCTCTAGGTCAAGTAATTATACTGAGGATTATCCAATTGAACTCTGACTGGGCATAACCATGTAATAGAGTGGTAGAAACGTGGATGTCAAATGTTTTTCTTTGGCCCTATTCCTGAATTGCGAAAATCTGAAATTCACTGACACTTGAAAATCTGTGAGCTCTTTTGGCAACTGATATCAAAATAATTTGAGGCTGAGATCTCATTCCTACTGGACAAGTTGCCATGGCATTCTGGTTTCCTGTGTAACAAACATGAGCAATGCCTTACTTTTGCATAGTACTTGGCAATTTATGAAGTGTTTTAATGCATGTTATCTCAACCTCATAACAATTCTGTGAGGTATACTGGGCAGGTATTTTCATACATTGCATTTATGACTGTACTGTCATTTAAGACTTAATGGTTTCTATTTTCATCATAAAGAGGGATCATTTTGAAATATGTTGGCTAATAGAAAGAGACAACGCAATGTGGAAAGAACACTAGATTTGGCCTCAAAGACATGAGTTAAAATTCACAGTGTGCTAATTACCAGGTGTGTACTCTGGGGAAGTTTTTCTAAGCCCTAGCCTCAAGTTACATTCAGCGAGTAAAGAGGCATATGTTGTACTCACAAGCGGAAGATTGGTGTAGTGGAAAGTAACATTAACTTGAGTGTCAGACAGAACTGGATTCAGATTCTGACTTCAGCACAAACTCAGTCAACTTAGGCAAAGGGTATAGCCTCTCTAAACCTTAGTTTCCTCCTCTGTAAAATGGGCATTACAATGAAATATCATTGGCTAGTTAAACATTCTAATTGATATGCTATATCTGCATCCAACTGCCTCTAATTTATTCTCTTTTGGTGCCAACTTTAAAAAGTAAATTCTGCCCTCTGTATCCAAGGGCTATGCATTCAGAGATTCAACCAACTTCAGATCAAATTCAACCACATAGAATCCACAGATACTGAGGACCAACTGTCCTGGCCATGACACTTTAGCATCTAAGAATTATGAGATCTGTGAGGAATCCTGGAACCAGTCCCCTATGGATATCAAGGGATGACTATAAATCTAAGTCACTATTCAACTAAAATTATGGGAGAGCTTCCTATTGCACTTCAGATAGTAGGCCAAAATCTTTGCCCTGGCATAAAGGTACCACATAGTATGGTTCCTGCCCATCTCTCCAGCCTTACTTCCTACCACTCTCTTTTCTCCTGTCACAAACATTTAGCCAATTCTGGTCTTCATTGACTTCTTCTGTGGCTCCAGGCATTTTGTTATTTAGAGTCTGTGCCCATTGCTGTTTTTCTGCCTGAAATAATCACCCCATCACAGCTCTAACACCTTCCACTCTCATCCATCAGGCCTCAGTGTGTTCTCAGCATGTTGAAGAAGATTTTCAGAATTCCTAGACCAGGTCAAGTGCTCATATGCCTTCTATGGTCTATGCCTTCTATGGTCTATGCCTTCTAAGGTCTATGCCTTTGCAAGAGCCTATTCTTGGACTATAGAGGCTGCCTCAGCCATGTTCCTTTGCAAAGGAGATGTTCCTTTGCAAAATGAACTAGCAGCAAGTATGTGCAGAAATTAAAAGAAAATTGGATGATTTTCACAGGTGTTAAGATGCACTGAGCTTGCTTGATGTGTTGACGTGGATAGGGTTTGACAGCAAGACTCACTGGAGGTTTGAACTGAAGATCATGAAAGATCATAGCTCATCAAGGCAAGATGAGGAAGGGAACAGGAAGCCAAAGAATTGCCAGTAGGGATTGACTACAGATAGCAGCTATAAGGAGGAAGTTGATGCCTAAATTAATAAATAATTTTTTAAAGTCCATCAAGACTAGATAAGATATCAAGAAAAGATATCTTTGATGTTGTTCAAAATTCAAGGTAAAAGTTCAGTTATTCACTTCAGCCTGAGAGACAGGAACAAAGGTGTACTTGTCAAGCCTTGGATCTGGTAAGATTCATGTATGCTCTCTCCATCAAGTCTTCCTACCTGGCAATTAATTCAGCTCACACTGGGGACTTGATTTCTCAAGCATAGAATGCCATTTGGCAGCCAGGAAGGAAGGAGTTAAAGAAGCATGGTTGTAGCACAGCTGGGAGCCATTAACAATTAAGTTCTTGGATAGAAACCCAGCAGGAAGCTGACAAGGGGCCGAAGAGACACAATGGCCTCTAAAAAGTAGAAACTTGATTTAGAAATGAATGAACTGCCTTTACCAGTGAACATTTAGCAAAACCTAAATCCCCTAATTAAGACTGAAGAGCAGATATTGGTTAAGAGTTTATATTATGTTTTGCCATAAATCAGGTACTTGATAAGAAAGATAATGGGCAAGTTAATAATTTCTGAAATATATTTTTAAAAACTGCATAAGTTAAGGGAGTAGTTTTGACCGGACTTAAAAATCCTAATTGGTGAACCAACATAAGGTATCTTAGAGCTCTCAGCCATTTGCCTCTAAGTTCTGTTTCCATTTTTGATGGCAAGAAGTCTGATTTTGGAGATACACTAATAAATTTAGTACTTTAGAATGATATTGTTGCAGGAAGGCAGACCCCCTTCCAGGGCCCGAAACTGGGCTCTTGTCTAACACTCGGAAATGAATTGTCTGAGGAGACACATGTGCTGACAAAGCAAGAGATTTTATTGGGAAAGGGCACCCAGGTGGAGAGCAGGAGGGTAAGGGAACCCAGGAGAACTGCTCTGCTGTGTGGCTCGAAGTCTTGGGTTTTATGGTGAAGGGATTAGTTTCCGGGTGGTCTTTAGCCAATCATTCTAATTCAGAGTCTTTCCTGGTGGCGCATGCATCGCTTAGCCAAGATGGATGCTAGCGAGGGATTCTGGGAAGTGGATGGACACACGGTGTCTCCTTTTGACCTTTCCTGAACTCTTCCGGTTGGTGATGGCTTATTAGTTCCGTGTTCCTTATCAGGATCTCCTGTCATAAAACAACTCATGCAAATGGTTACTATGGTGCCTGGTCAGGGTGGGCGGTTTCAATCAGCATGTTATATTATCTCAAATAGATTTCCCAAGTCTCATGCTTTTCAGCTAACTTTCTCCCTGCCTCTGATCTTCTCACATTAAAGACCCCCTCTTCCTCCTGATTTCTCTTGTTTCTTTCTAGCCCAACAGGATCCATACTAGACATCTATGGTTCCCTAATATCTTCCTCTGATAAAACTTAATTCATGATATATTTGCAGAAACATATGGGTTACTCCAGCCAGTCTTTATTTCTTCCTTCTCCTATCAACTCTAGTCCTTACATGTGTGTTTCACCTGTACCATCTCTGTTGACCCAATCTGATCATGCTGAGTTTGGCACTTTATTTCATGTTGTCTTTGAGCCATTCAACTGTCTAATATATAGAGTATATGCTAATATATACAGTATATTAGTATTTAGTATTAGTATATTAATATTTAGTATATTCTACTAAAGATTTCCAATCATTCGACAGGAGGGGGATGCCTCACGATTCATGTTTATCTTCTATACTGCCTTAGTCAGTGCTATTTACACAATAACTTAAAGGTTATAAGTCCTTTTAGAACTGAACGAGCACCTCTATGTAACTGAAAGCTGCCTGGGCTTTTTCAGAAGATAGGAGGTAAAGAAGGAGCAAGAGAGTACATTGATATATAAAATAGTAGGTGTAATCTAAAAACTTTCTCTGTATAAGACCCTTAAGTGAAAGTCACTCAGTCATGTCTGACTCCTTGAGACCCCATGGGCTGTAGCCCCCCCAGGCTCTTCTGTTCATGGGGATTCTCTAGGCAAGGATACTGGAGTGGGTTGCCATGCCCTCCTGCAGGGGATCTTCCCAACCCAGGGATCGAACCCAAGTCTTCTACATTGTAGGCAGATTCTTTACCAACTAAGCCACAAGGGATGTTCATGAGACCCTTAAGGAGAACATAATATAAAGAGTCAGACAGAAGAGTATTCAGCCAATATAATTTACATTTGTGTACATAAGGCTTAAGACAAAATGAATATGAGAGTGAGAACTATTTCCTTACTTGTATTACCATTGCTACTGACTAGCATAGCACAGTCAATGATAATATTAATTATTGGCTGGATTAACCAGGGAATATTTGCCAGATACACTGGGGGAAATACTAATTTAATGATGGGAAGGGACATAATTTGAGGCTTCACAAGAAATGAGACTGTTTAGGCAAATCTTGTAGCCTAGGAAATCATAGGGAAGAGAAGGTAGTCAATGGCACAGAAAGAGTGATTGTGAGCCCTGGAAAGTTGCGAGCATTGGAGCTTGGGGTAAAGAATAATTTAAGTTGACTGAGTCAGAACTTTGAGAGGCTAACAGGAAGTTACAGCAATTAAGAGGGATTAACCCAAACAGATTATTTGGATAGTCTATCAGGAATAGGAAGATATAAGAGGGGGAAAGAGGCTGGCTTTGGCTTAATGTTATTAGGGAGTATCATTTTCTGGGACCCAGTCCTACACACTCCTGTGATGTTAAACTCAAGCTGATAAGTCCCCAGAGAGCTTAGAAGGCATTTTACTGCCCTCATTTGGAAGGTGAAGCCATTGACCTCAAATCTGAGGAATGTGTTACTTTGTTCTCTTAATAATAATGAGTTTTCCCAGCGCTAGCAATATACAAATGCAAGATGCCTGGACGGAGTTGAAAGTGCTGTTAAATGGATGGTCCAAATGATGATTGGCCTTGGAAATCTGTGCCAGTGAGACCAGCTTCCAACCCACCCAAAGAAGTCATCTGACCAGTTTTCACAGCTGAATAAAAGCTGAAAAGATCAAAGGGTCCCCTGGTGATTAGGTTGTGTCAGGAGCAAAAAAACTAGATAAGGAACCACATTTCACTGGCACCAAGAATCACACTCATTCTTCACCTCTTTGAAATGTCAGCTGAAATTTTGTAAGTGGACATAAAGGAGGATGTAGCTATGCTAGGCAACCATCAATTCATGATCAATGGTCAAGATATTCTGGAAGCAGTGTAAGTAGCACAGATACTCACCACTTCTGTGATCAGGTTTTTGTCTTTCTTTTGAGAGATAGTCCCAAATTTTAGCAAAATCCATGGCTGGAAGGAAAATACCGACCTCACATCTCTACCAATTTTGATTTATATTCATTTTTCTGTATGAATTTGACACACATTTGTCAAGGAAAAATATTTTATAGAAACATTTTCTTTTAATTCTGTAGGTAGGAACTGGTTGTGCTCTCTAATTAGACCCTATAAAAAGACAGTTCCCACGTGAATGAAAGTTCCCTTGGGTTACCAATAGTGGGCCTCATTGGAATGTTGGGAAATTCAGGCAGAAATGTTGGGGCCAATCTCATACCATCTGCTCAGCGTCCTCAAAAATGCTATTCCAGAAGGCAGTTCTTCGAGTTTTTAGGCGTGTTTTTGACTTGACTCAGTGTGGCTGATAAAAATAACCTTCATATTTTGAATCACAATTCCATGCACACGTTCCTAAAAAAATTGGGCAAAAATTTGTCAGTCTCTCTAGTCTCCCTCATTGTCTGTCTCGCAAACTGTACTTAGCTGTGAGAGCCCGTCTCCTTCCTTAATGACGGTATATTAAGAGATGCTGTCATCTCATTAAAGAGTGTGCCAAGTGGATGACTTCCTTTGATCACTTGTCCTGTTTCTGTGGACTTGCAGTTGCAGCAGCCTCTATTGTTTGAGTGAGAAGTCCGTATCTGGTGAACAGGGGAATTCTTGCTATCAGGGTGAGAGGAATGTCTTTAACTATTTATTATCTACTCTCTGTAAACTCAACTCAAACATAGAAGAAGGCAAGCAGAAGCCAAAATGATGTCTAGTTAAGATTCATAGTGTTTTCGCTGAAAAGAACATATTCTTTATCAAGGACTGAGAAAGTGTCCTTTTTCCCTTTTTCTTCAGTGTATGAAATATTTACTTGTTAGGCCGCCTCTGAAATAACCGTTTTCCATAGAGCTGTAGCAGCCCAGCCCATCAGTGTGCTGGTTAATTAAGTGTGACCTAAACCAACTTGACTTGAGCTCTGCATTAAATGCACAAAACCCATTTGAGCTGACCAGCAGCAGAAGTGGTACTCAGAGAAATTGGAAAGGATTTCTCCCAAATGCTTTCTACTTACTTACAGCACTCAAGTAATGGTTGAAGATTAGCATATGACATGACAGATTACATTAAGTCATGTCTTTGCAGTGCTTTATGACAGCACTATCACATTAGCTTCTTAGCACTGGCACATCGAGGCATGCAAATGTTTTCAGACCCTCTTATTCAAATCTACAAGCTGACATGGCAGCCCTGATATGATTATTAGTCATTTGAGAGACTTTAATTCACGTCATCAGATAACAGGTTCTGCTAAAAGGTTATAGAAACTGTCTGCTTTTAATGAAGCTCTCAAAAAGACCCTCAGAAACTCTGCTACACACCAAGAGCCTTGGTTTGACTTTATTGACAAGACCCCCCTAAGAATGAACTTGAGTGGAATAGCTAAATAGACATCCAGACATTGGCAATATGGTCTGTTTTTTAGAGAAGACCATGTGAGATGGTTGTAACGGTCTCCCCTCTCACCGTCCTCCCTCCAGCCCATTTTAATTTGACTGTGGACTCCAGTACACAGCATGGATGACCCTTAAATATTTTTAGAATCTGATATCCAATAAAAGTCTAACAGGTATAAAGATAGCTATTTCTAGAATATCCTTTACAGTTTGGGCATCAGCACTGCCAATGGCTCACAGCAATGGGTTAATGGTGTCTGGCCAAGCATGGCATGACTAAGTGCTGATGTGATTGAAGACCTTTGGGATTTGTAATCTGTAGTTTGTTTGCTGTAAATTGGTTTTGTAGTCAAATGATTTGTTTTCTAATACGGTGGTCTGCACTTGAGCTTCAAAGGTGACGCAGTTGTAAAGAATCCACCTGTCAATGCAGGAGGCCCAAGAGACACAGATTCAGTCTCTGGGTCAAGAAGATCCTCTGGAGTAGGAAACAGCAATCCACTCCAGTATTCTTGCCTGGAAAATTCCATGGACAGAGGAGCCTGGTGGGCTTCAGTCCATGGGGTCACAAAGAGTTAGACACAACTAAGCGACTGAGCAAGCACAGATCTGCACTTAGGCCCCAATAGAACCTACCTTTCAAAAATGCTCCTGCATAGATCAGTGGAGTTTGGCACCAATGATAGTCTTGTTAGAATGAAGGAAGATGCCAATGGGAAGATGGGCTTGAGCTGATGAGCTTCAATGAGCAGAGTGCCAAAGGAGACCTCTGCAGGGAGAAAAAGTGTTTCATGAAGGATCCAAGAGAAAAAGGCATTCCCTGAAGCCTGGAAGAGTGAATGTAAATGCACTTTTTCTTTTCTCTTTTTAATTTTTTTTTCTTAAAGTCCAAAACAATGAATACTGAAAAATCATTGCTGGAGAACTTGAGCAGATAGTAAATGTATTGATCAGTCTCTAAAGTCTGTTTTGTTTTTCCTCTTTTTTTTTGTTACTAAGATTCAGTGTCACTGTGTTTATTCAGACCTCTGGAGAAAAGAAAGAAGCATTCACAGTTTAAAGTAAACTAACTTATAGCCATTCCACGAAGAAAATATTCCAAATTATATGATTTGTTGTTTATTTCATTTCTTTCTATGCAGAGATGTTAACATATATTCTTTTAACTAAATTGTGAATCCAATGTTATTCATACTACCTTTTTCTCTTTTCCTTGCTTCTCTTCAGTTTAACAACTATATTTAAGATTATCTTGTATATTCTCTCTATCTGTCCTTCTTGCAGCTTTCTTCTAATCTAAATTACAGTGTTTCTGAAAGTAATCTAGGCTGAAAATGTAAGATACCAAATATAGAGCATATAAAAGGGAGATTGATAAACTATCAGGTAAACAAGTTGCAGTTTAACTAAGAACTGCTCTTAGTCTGAAGAGAGCAAAGAAGTCAGAAAAAGGCATTATATTATATAAATCAGATCGTTTTCTACTCTCCTCTTTCCATCATCCTCTTTGCTCCTTTCACACCTCCAGTCTGTGATCACAGACCTTTGCACCACAAGACAAAGAGCAGATGCACACCACGTGCCTGACGGGAGGCGCTCCCTGGAGAATCTCAGGGCAGGAGGAAAATGCTGCTGACTTCCCCTTTCCCCTCCCTTGATGACTGTTGCCACTTTAACCTGAAAGGTGAGATCCAAGTGGTCACCACAGGTGTACACGTATGCAGGGAGCATCTACAGTAAGCTAGACTCTGTTCAGAGCAAGAAACTTGAGCTATACATGCAGCATGTGTCTCCTGTGGCTTGCTCCCTTCAGACTGCAGAGTGGGGAAGGTGAGCCACACTCTTTTCTTCAGGTGGCTTTGATTTTGTGAAAATTCTACATTATAAAAGCAAGGGCAGGTTTTGCTTAGCACCCCTAAACTCACTTTCCATTTTGGTTGATATCCCTTCCCCACCTTCTAATACCGTTGAATAGATTTTCTTTTTCTTCTTTCGATTAGAGTTAGTCTCTTTTTCACTTTTAATAACACCACATCAAAAAAAATTTTTTAAATCCTCTTTTCAGTGATTTTCCCCTGAAAATTATTCTTCTAGGTTCAAGGTAGCCCAAGGATGCGTGCCTGCATGCTCTGTCACAGTTATGTGCAACTCTTTGCGACTCCCTGGACTGCAGTCTGCCAGGCTCCTCTGTCCATGGAATTTTCCAGGAAGAATACTGCAATGGGTTGCTATTTCCTTTGCCAGGGGATCTTCCTGACCTAGGGATAGAACCCACGTCTCCTGTTTCTCCTGCATTGACAGGCAAATTCTTTACTATTGAGCCACCTGGGAAGACCCAGCCCAAGGATGGTGGTACCTTCCTCATCTTTGCACACACCCACTGCCCAACACAGTGAATAGCTCATACATGGCATATGAGCTATAGGTGTTTAGTAATTGAATAAATGAGTAAATAGAGACATATTATAACCTTGGAAACTATCACAACTATACAGAGATCTGCATTCTCATTCTTGGTCACGTTCTCTTTTTCCTCTTTTAGAAAGACTGTGTTTCTCTATTGATGGCCCCTTTTGTCCCTCTGTGATTCTCACTTTATGTGTGTGTGTACGTGTGTATATGCGTTTGTGTATATATATGGGTGTATGTATGTATATAAATGTGCATTACATAGTGGCTTCACTTTGAATGTTTCTCCCATGCCATAGATTAGGAATTTAGTAATATTTGATGTATAGACACATGCCCATGGATTGTAGCAAAATTATGGGTTATATGTGCAACCAGCTACTACTGGTAGTTTATAATTTCCTCTGCCTGTTTGTTGTTAGCAGCCCCCACTGGAACTTGGTTCTGGTTGCCTACACAAGCTCCATTTTGATACTGGTACACAATCCTCCCAGTATTTTTGAATTAAAGGACCTAACAAATGTCCTGAATGTGTTTTTGGTCACCTGCCTGTTCTGTGGGCCTTGGAGATGAAATCCTGGCTCTCTGGTCTCCAGAACATATAAAGAATATACAGATAATTTAAGAATATCATTTGGATGCCAACATTTAATATCCCACAAAATTTGCACTGGCTTAAGCCAATTTCCCAGCACAGTGTTCTCTCATTTCTATTTCTCTCCATCTCAGGGTTTTAAAAGAAAACAAACCTCTGCATGCATAGATTAGAGCCCTCCCATAAACACATGTTCCTATCAAAACCAATCAAAACAGAAGAAAGAAAGAACAGAATATTATACATTTTTCTTTAGATCTGCTGTCTGATTTTCATTAGGTTTAACCTTATTTCTCTAAGATCCTAGGCAGTGACCCAATATTTATTTTCCTGGCTGGGCCCTCTTCTTGCCAATATTTCACTCTGGCTCCTAAAGGCCTGGCTGAGGAGTTCAAGGCTCTCACACTCCCTCTTTTCTGCTGCTCTTCGGAGACACACATCCATCACATGTATTCTTCATTTCATCTCAGAGTTCATTCTGAGCATTTTCTTCCCTCCTATTCACAACTTCTTATTTTCTCCCTTTCTTATTGGATTTATGACAGAATACTTTAATTTATTCATCATATAATGTCTTTGTAACTCATTTTTTCTAGTAATTTACACTGGACCATATGCTTTCTGCTGCTGCCTCCTATTATATTGATCTGTAAAGCTTCTGGGGGCAATGATTAGCATGAAAGCAGCCCTGCAAATGAAAGTTATATTGCATCCTATTTGTTCTCTTTTGAAAAAAATATATTTCAGAGTTCTCCAAGTGGTATCAGATGTTCCTTAATTTTGCAGGGTTTTATATGATTTCAGTTATGCATATACGTTTATATATGTGTGTGTGTGTGTGTGTGTGTGTGTGTGTTATATGTATGTGTGTGTGCCTTTTTTGAAACAGGAAATAAAAACATCATTTAAAAAAATTGACATTTACTGAAATTAGTACAGTCCTCAGTTGTATTTTGCAGGCCATGTTGATCCTCAAAGCTAAAACTTCTAAAATTCATTATAATGGGAGCCTGAAGCACATGGCAACCAGCTTACATGCATAGCGTGTTCTCTGTTAAATTTGTTTGATCCCTTTGCATAGGTCACATAAGATAACATGTAAGCTAGTACTTTAACTGTAATGATGGCACAAATACCAAGGTAGGAATCATACTTCAGGGATATCACTCACATCTCTTGACTTCTGATTTCCTCAGGCATAAAACATTAACACCTAGCAGTGTCCTGAGGATCATGAGGGAACATGTGTGCAAAGAAACTTTACCAATAGAAGAGAAACTTACGAAATATTGATGAACATTTTTTAAAGGTACAATGTAATATTCATATTCTTTATTCTTTGCTCATATTCTGCTCTTTGGATTTCACAGGGACTAAAGCATGTCCATTTGCATTCCATAAACAAAGCTTTGGCCAGGGTTATTTGTGCTAACAAGTAATATGCCATGTCAACTGAATGATATCAATCAACCAAAATTATACAGTGCCACTATTTCTAAACAAGAAACTTAAAATCTATGGCATTCACTCTCAGCAAAAGGATGCCAGAAATAAGTAGCCTCACAGCCCTTAAGTGGTCTCTCATGGGCCACAGCATGTGGAATGCTGGGAATTTTGTATCCTCAGATCATTTTAGGAATTAACCCTAAGCCCAGTCCATAACTCTGAGGATTATCTTCCTTAATTCTGAGAAGAGCCAAAAAAGATAAGCCCTGGAAAGAAGGTTAGGACAACAGTTTAACTGGGCCTCTACATCAAGCTCCAATGGATCCAATACTGCATCCAATAACCGTATTGCATCTGATATGACCTTGAGCCAATCTGTGAATCTATGAAAGAGTTGAACTGAACCATAGGATGGCAAAGCCTTTATCAAGGGAACCCTGAGTTCAAAGTTGTGTGCATGGAAGCCCATTTTATGAAACAGATGCAGATGAAAACTCTTGGAGCTGAAATGGGTGTGGATGTCTAAAGCCCTGCTCACACGAGCTCTGCTTACCCCATACGATGCCACCTTCCACTTTAGAGTCCACAAAGCACCTCAGAAAACCACTGAATGAATGAAATGATTTCCCGTTTCTCTCTGGTTTCTTCCTAGGAAGATTTTTTCTTTCTGTCTTACATCATCCAGGTTCTAGCTCCAAGTTTTTTCTGCTTTTTGTCTTCCAAAGTTTGCTACTCCATTCTTTTTATTTTGAGAAATTAAAGAGTTACGAGAAAACAGAGAAACAGTAAAACAAATGCTCACATTTATACCACCTAATATTAGTAACATTTTGTCTTATTTGCTTTTAATATTTAAAAAAATAAAACTTTGCATATATATTTAAGAATATATATTGCACACAAATATATAATATTGCTTGTATTTATTAACTAATAAATTATTTAATTAAATATTAAGTGATTATTTGTTTATTTCTCTCTCCCTAGAGGCAACTATTATCATGGAGTTGCCATGCATGCTTCCCATCTATATTTTAATACAAAACAAAACCTACATATGCTTCCATAAATAATATATGACATTTTTGCTATGATTTTGTAATAGACGTAACATTCTGTTTCTTATTTATTTTTAAACGCTTCTAAGGATTATGCAAAAAATATAGCCAGGTTGATTATTTTATTAAACTGTTGTGTAGTTCTTAATGTGAATAGTCCACATTTTATTTATGCATTTCCCTATCTATTAATATGATCTTTTAGGAAGGTTTTTCTTTCCATTAAAACAATTCTAAAATACATATTTTTATAGCTTTTTGTAACTGTCTCTACTCTCCACAACTGTAAGAGTCTCTAAGAGTCTCTCTATATTGTACACCCAAAGGTGGTATTGTTGGACCCTCAGGTATTTACCTTACACAGTTTACTAGAGGCTGCCAAATTCTCTCCAAAGTGTTGGTAACAATTCAACTCTTAGCATTCTCAGTATTTTATATTCTGGAACTGTTAAACTGCTTTACATTTTGATTAAGAAAAGATACTATAGAAGAGGTCCTAAATTGGGAAATTATAATTTTTATTTGGAGATTATATTTCAAATTTCTTGTGAATTTTTTTGCAATCCAATATTTTGACTAATTTTCTGATTTTGCTGCTGTCTTTTTCTTACTGTTTTTAAAAGTTATTTTTACATATTCTGGAAGTTAATTACTAATCAATTATTTATCACATATTAAAAATATCTCCTCCAGTCTCTTAACATTATTTGATCTTTATATTATCTCCATTTCACAGGCCAAATAATGGACTATAGGACACAAGAAGTGAATTCTTCAAATTCACGGGGAAAAGTAAAAATATAAGAATAATCAAGAAAGTTTGAAATAGATGAGCAAAGAGATGGTATTGGCAGCTGTTTGCAGCTACAGGATGGAGGTCCCCATGTTTAGCTGGCTATCAGAGCCAGAGGCTAGATTCAACTTCCAGGGGACAGCCACTTTCTGCCACTTTCCTTGCCACATTGTCCCATCCATGTTTAAAGATAAATAATGGAGACTCTTTCATCAAGTCCCCCTCACTTCAAATCTCTAACTCCAGGAAGAGCCTAGGCCCTTTTAAAAGTTCATATGGTTAAGTCAGTTTCTGTATAGCATAATCTCTCTATTTTAAGGTCAATTGATTTGAGGCCTTAATTAGATCAGCAGATCCTTCAGTTGCACCAAGATTAGTGTTTGTTTAAATGACAGGAAGACTATGTGTACAACAGGAGGAAGTAATCTTAGAGAACATCTTAGAATTCTGCATATATGGAAAATCCTTTTTTTTCCTCCCTTTCAATATGATTTTCTTTAAGTCTGTGTCCTCAGCCAGAAGTAACTTGCCCCAGGTAATATTCAGTAATGTCGATATCCAGCAAAGTGATATTCAAAATGTCTGGAAACATTTTAAGTCGTCAAAACTAGGGGAGAGGGTACCACTGTTGTTTAGTAGGGTAGATACTACAATGCACTGATAAGCCTCCCACAACAAATATATTGCCTAAAATGTCAGTGGTACTGAGGTTATGAAACCCTGCTTTATATTTGCATTGATTTACTGGTACACTTTGGTTAGTACTTAGCTGATCTGTCAGTGCTAAGTCACTTCAGTCATGTCCAACTCTTTATGACCCTATGGACTGTGCCTGTCAGGCTCCTCTGTCCATGGGATTCTCCAGGCAAGAATACTGAAGTAGATCCCCATGCCCTCTTCCAGGGGATCTTCTTGACCCAGGGATTGAACCTGAGTCTCATGTCTCTTACATGAGCAGGTGGGTCCTTTACCACTAGTGCCACCTGGAAAGCCACTTACCTTCTCCCAGATCTTTATTTTCTACCTTCTCTATTATTTGCTTTTAAAATAGTCTCTTGAAAAATACGTATATCTGGATTTGATATTATCTAATCTGAGAATCTGTATGTTTTAATCCATGAATTTGCTGCTTATATGAGTTATTATAATTTATATGTTTGTTATTCTCCTATAGTCTTAGCTTCTTGCCCTTTTGCTTTTGCTTTCTGTTTGATAATGAGTTTTGCTTGTTTCCTTCCCCCCACCCCCATTGAAAAATATTTAGTTTATTCTTTATACTTAAGTCATAGTATAGTTTTAAATTAATATTTTTCTAAGCAAGTTAGGATAAATATCTTTATTTTCCTCCTGATAAAGATAAATTTTAAATTTATCTAACATATTTTAAATTTTCCTTTAAAAGAACGTCTTTTCTAATGTTCAAGCTTTATCTATTCTTTCTTGTTCTGTAATGAATGCTATTAACTGCAGTTAAAATATTATTAACTATTGTTGCATCATATTACTATCCATGTTATTTATAAATATATATAGTAATAGTATGTTTATTATGTTCTTCATAATTTCTGCTTTAGATTTGCTGCCATGATTTATTGATGTCCTGACATATCTCTTTCTTCTGGAAGCCCACACTTTCCTCCTAGTATATTTTTACCTCACAGAAGCAATTTTAAAGTAGCCCTTTCAGTGAAGTCCTGTAGGTAGCAAGCTTTATGATATGTAGGTCAGTTTTCATTCCAATCCCAAAGAAAGGCAATGCCAGAGAATGCTCAAACTACCAAATTGCACTCATCTCCCAAGCTAGCAAAGTAATGCTCAAAATTCTCCAAGCCAGGCTTCAACAGTACATGAATCATCAGCTTCCAGGTGTTCAAACTGAATTTAGAAAAGGCAGAGGGACCAGAGATGAAATTGCCAACATCCATTGGATCATCGAGAAAGCAAGAGAGTTCCACGAAAACATCTACTTCTGCTTTATTGATACACTAAAGCCTTGGACTGTGTGGATCACAACAAACTGTGAAAAATTCTTCAAGAGATGGGAATACCAGACCACCTGACCTGCCTCCTGAGAAATCTGTATGCAAGTCAAGAAGCAACAGTTAGAACTGGACATGGAAAAACAGACAGGTTCCAAATCGGGAAAGGAGTACATCAAGTCTGTATATTGTCACCCTGCCTTTTTAACTTATATGAAGAGCACATAATGAGAAATGCTGGGCTGAATGAAGCACAAGCTGGAATCAAGATTGCCAGGAGAAATATCAGTAAACTCAGATGCATAGATGACACCACTCTTATAGCAGAAAGCGAAGAAGAACTAAAGGGCCTCTTGATGAAAGTGAAAGAGGAGAGTGAAAAGTTGGCTTAAAACTCAACATTTAGAAAACTATGATCATGGTATCTGGTCCCATCACTTCATGGCAAGTAGATGGGGAAACATTATTTGCCCATATAATGGGAAAATATAGGGAAATTATTTTGGGGGGCTCCAAAATCCCTGCAGATGGTGACTGGAGCCATGAAATTAAAAGACATTTGCTCCTTGGAAGAAAAGTTATGACCAACCTAGACAGCATATTAAAAAGCAGAGATATTATTCTGCTGACAAAGTTCTGTCTAGTCAAAGCTATGGTTTTTCCAGTAGTCATGTATGGATGTGAAAGTTGGACTATAAAGAAAGCTGAGCACTTAAGAATTAATGTGTTTGAACTGTGGTGTTGGAGAAGACTCTTGAGAGTCCCTTGGACAGCAAGGAGATCCAACCAGTCCATCCTAAAGGAAATCAGTCCTGAATATTCATTGGAAGGACTGATGTTGAAGCTGAAACTCCAATATTTTGACCACCTGATGTAAAGAACTGACTCATTTGAAAAGATCCTGATGCTAGGAAAGATTGAAGGCAGGAGGAGAAGGGGATGACAGAGGATGAGATGGTTTGATGGCATCACTGGCTCAATGGACATGAATTTGAATAAGCTCTGGGAGTTGGTGATGAGCAGGGAGGCCTGGCATGCTGCAATCCATGGGGTCACAAAGAGTCAGACATGAGTGAGCGACTGAACTGAACTGATGTCTATTAATATATCTATTTTAATCACAGTTTAAGTGATAGGTTGGTTTGTTTTCAGTTCTAGATTTATGACAATTTTTGACAAATTTATGACATATTTTCAAATGTATTAGTTAGATTATTTTAGACCTTTATAGCTGCTACTGCTGCTGCTGAATCTGGTGCTAAATTTATTGTCATTCCGTTTGGGATGATCTCTCTCTCTTCTTGTGAGTTTTATGATATTTTTATTTATCTATGATATTCTGTAAATTATCTATAGTGTTTCTAAGTGATAGACTTACTTTTAATTCTACCAAGTCCTCAATGTGCCCTTTCAATATAAATTCCTTTTTCTGTCATATCTGGAAATTTCTCAACTGTTCTTCTTCAAACATTACCTACTCACTATTCTTTCCACATTTTGCTGTCTAAACACCTTTCAGAAGTAGATGTACCTCTTCTTGTTCCTCCTTCTAAATACATCTAAGAAAACTTGCATCACATGTAAAGTGAACATCAAAGGACTGAAAAGCAAAAAGAAGAAGGCAGAGAATTGGGGACCTCAGCACTTTCAGACAACAAGGGTAGTGGGCTATATTTTTGCCAGATTGGGTACTGGAGAGACCAGCCATCCAGAAACATGATGGGCATAAACAAAAAAAGACCCAAAAAAAGTTAGCTCATTTTGCACTAAAGACTAGGAAGAAAAGCCTAGCAAAATAGAAAACTTTTAAACAATAAAACTCAGCCTCAACTAGATATGGCCTAACCCCTACCTCATCCCTAGTCAAAGTGTAGGGCACCTAGACTTCACTCTTGCCTAACTTGAATGAGGTGTTTCTCTGCCCGCCAACCACCAGGGTGATATTAGAGAAAGCCAAGTATGAAGACAAGACTTCAACTGAAGACAATAGCAAGGAAACTCTCACCATGTGGGGCTCCTACACTTCCCCCATGACTTATTGGTAGTGAGGCATGCCTCACCTCCCCCGTCCTTTCTGCACTGGTGTCAAAGGAAACCTAGAGGACAGCCAGAACTTTCACTGCTTTTCAGAGGTAATGGATTCCCCCTCCTTTCCAGTGTCAGTGGAAGTCCTGTGGGGAATCTGGACTCCTGACCTCACCTGGCAATAATAGCAAGGTGATGCTTCCCTTTCCCACTCATGAAGCATCATAGAAGGCCTGTTAAACAGAAGATTTAAACAAAATCTTGAATCTCAAAATATAACACCCCAAATAGCCAGTGAATAATTGAAAATCACACCTCATACCATGAGTGAGGAAAATCTCAATTGGAGTAAGAAAAGAGAATCAGTGGATGCCACCACTGGGATGACAGCTGTTGGAATTATCTGAAAAAGATTATAATGCAGTCATCAGAAAAATGTTTTGGGTGAGTGATTACAAAGAAACTTGATACAAATGTAAAAATATAAAGTCTCAATAGAGAAGTAGAAGATATAAAGAAAAGCGAAATGGACATTTTTTAAAAAATTTGAAATACACAACTAAAGTGAAAAACTCATGGATGAACTCAACAGCAGAATGGCAAGGACAGGAGAAAGACTCAGTGAACTTGATGACAGAACAATAAAATCACCCAATCTGAGCAGACAAAAACAGACTGGGACAGTAAAAAAAGAAAGAAAGACAGGAAAGGAAAAAGAGAAAATAAAGCAAAAACCCAGTGGCTCCAGGATCCTAAGATTGCAACAAAAGATTTAACATTTGTTTAATTCAAGTTAAAGGGCATGTGTAAGAGACAACTGAAAAAGTATTTGAAGAAATTAAGGGCTGAAAATTTCTCAGATTTAGAAAAATAAACAAACAAAAACAAAACAACCCATAACGTCTATAGATTCAAGAAGCTAGGAAAACTCAGAATAAACTCAAAGAGATCCATGCCAAGACACATAATAGTCAAACTTCTAAAAAGCAAGCAAAGAAAAAAATTCCTGAGAGCACTATGGCACTTTACCTTTAAGGGAAAGCAAGTTTAATGACAGTGCTTTTAAGTTAACCAAAAGGTCAAGGTTAAAAGTCAGCAATGATAATTCATGTTGGTAGTATGTATCCTTGATATGATGGGGTTAAATGTCTCATTATCTCTATGGATTTCCCCGTAAAAATCATACTTCAGTCTAATCATGAGAAAAAGGTCAGACAAGTCCTAATTGGGGGAAATTCTACAAAACACTTCCCCAGTACTTCTTAACACAATTAAAGACAGCAAAAATAAGGAAAGCCTGAGAAACTGTCACAGCCAAGAAAAGCCTAAGGAGACATGACAACTAATATAACGTAGTACCTTGAGTGGGAAATTGAACAAGAACATGAAGTAAAAACTAAAAAAAAAAAAATGAAGAAATAACATGAACATGAATAAAGGTAATGGTGTATCAATATCAATTCAGTAATTGCAACAGAAATACCATAACAATGTAAATAATAGGGGAAGTTGGAGTTGGTTATATGATACCATTCCTATACTACCTTTGCAATTTTTCTATAAATCTAAAACTGTTCTAAAAAATTGTTTATTTTAACTTTAACAATAAGTAAATAATTTAAATATACCAATATCCAATTAATATGCAGTTTAGCTTCACTGAAGCGTATGCAGCCTATAAGAAACTCACTTTAGGTTTATATATAGAAGTAGGCAAGTTAAAAGTAAAAGGTATACAAACATTAATCCAAAGAAAGTAGGAGTAGCTATACTAACATTAGAGTAAGTGGACATCATAGTGAAGAAAATTATTAGGAATAAGGAGATATTGGTACAATAATACATATTATATTGCTATTAATTTAGCAGTTTTGCTTCCCTGATGGCTCAGATGGTCAAGAATCTGCCTGCAATCCAGGAGACCCAGGTTCAGTCCCTGGGTTGGGAAGATCCCCTGGAGAATGATGTGGCAACCCACTCTGGTATTCTTGCCTGGGGAATTCAATGAACAGAGGATCCTGGCAGACAGCAGTCCATGAGGTCGCAAAGAGTCGGACAGGACTGAGAAACTAATACACATGTATATGATATTATATTAAGTAAGATGTAACCTTTAGAAGAAACTAGGTCAAGGGTATATGGGACCTCAGTTTACTGTTTTTAAAAATTTCTGTCGATCTATGATTATTTTAAATAAAGTTTTAAAGTAACTATCATACATTTGTTAAAGCTTCTTATTCTACTTTTCAAATATTTTTACTTTTCTTTCATTCATTTCATTTCTCATTTCTCTATATTTTTTTAGGGAAGATTTCCTCTGTAATCTTCCAATTAATTAATTCTCTCTTTAGCTTTATCTTTTTACCTATCTAGATTTTTTAATGAGCACCTTATCTCCATCTCTGTTTTACTCCTTTTTTATCTCTTATTGCTTATTGTTGTTTCATAACTTCACTGTTACAGTATATCTCTTATCTCTAATTCCCCTCAGAGTAATTTTTTTCCTTTGCTACACATCGTCTCTTAACAGTAGAATTTCTCACATTCTATAATTGCTTTCTTCCATGTGTATCTTGGTTATGGAGATCCACTGTGAGATGGCTTTGCATTTACTACGTAATCAGGCCCTAGAGTATTTAAGTAATGTTTTTGCTCTTTATAGTCCCCCAACACATGGCTTAAATCAGCTCAATTCCTACATGTGGATTTCTGTCCATCATAGATTATTATTTATATTTGTGGGCAAAAGTTAACAGCTATCTTTAGCTTCCAACCCATTCAGAATAAAGTTTTAAAGTTTCCTTTTATGGAAGTTGGCTAGTTCTTGGCTTCCATCTTTAGATGCTGAGATCCCAGTTTTACCTCCCTTTTTGCATTTCACCTCCCAGGTTGCAGTTTTTAACTACTATCACCACATGGCTGTTAAAACCCCCTCTCAACATTTTCCTTCATAACTCATTGGACTCAGTTACTTCAATGGATTTCTTAAACTTATCTAGTACCTGAATATTTCCCTTCCTTGTATTCAAGATCAGCTATATGTTTTTGAAGAGAAAAAATAACTATTTTACTTGGTACACCTAAGCACTTGGAGCAGAAGAGGAAGATGTTTAATAGTTTCTGAATATCACCAGTTTGTCTCAAATGTTTCTATATATTATCATGTATTTCTGAGTTTATCTGAGTTTCTTCTTCTTTTAAGGCAGAAAGCACAGTTCGTCAAACATTGTATCCCTCATAATATCTATAATATTTCCTAGCCTGGAGTGAATTCTTGTTGAATAAATGCATTAATTAAAGGATTAGATAATTGGACAAGCATTTTCTTGCCACACCCTACTTTTAATGGATACTTGTGTTTAGACATATAACTCATACAAGACTTATTATCTCTAGATGTCTGAGATTCTATTAATGACTTGTCCAGAACAACAGAACTGAATAAAAACAGCACAACAAAGCATTCACAAAATTATTCATTTTCTTCACTCCCAAGCCTATTTTACAGCTTAAACTGGCTCAGTTCTTTCTATTGACAACAGCCTAGTGAATATTGTTCTTACCCTCTAATGGCAAAAAGCCTAGTGAATATTGTTCTTACCCTCTAATGGCAAAAAGACATTAAGTTCCACAGTTAGTCTAGAAGGGGCCTACAGACTCAGAGGAAGCAGCTACTGAAAAATAATAAATAAAGGAGTCAAGGAAAGCAATGTGACAAAGAATTAATTCTGTTTATTTTTAGTGGTTATGAAATATAACTTGAACAAATGTGTCAATGCGTTATATTCCCTACAACTTTTTTTCCCTTTCAAATATTCATTTTTCAGAAATTGCACTAAAAATAAACCCAACAGTTGTTAGTTTGGTTTTGACCACATACTGAGAGCTTTATCCCTTTCAGTCATTTCATTACATAAAATAATCCTTAGTTGGCTGAAGATTATTCTGGCGCACATAAGCTCTCCTCGCCTGACACAGGTAAACTTTCTAGCTTCATCTACTTTTATAAAAGCTACTCTGTTCTCACATCTGGTGTCTTAGAATTGTCTGGACCAGACAAGTCTTCTTCATGTCTCTGTCTTCAAGCATTTGACTCTGGAAAATAGATAATATCCCCTTATTTGCCTGAGACATACCTACCTACCCAAATTTCAAAGCCAGGCTCTAAGCTTATACCATTGATCTCTTCTTGGGCAAAGGTAAATATTACTTACAAATCTTCCTATTAAGACCTTTTATTAAAGTCACTAGTTTAACAAGTATAATATGAAACAATGTTCTGAGTCTTTCTTTGGGTATAAACTAGAAAATTTTAAAAGGAAACATTTTTAGGGCACTGTGTTGCTGTGTTAGTCACTCAGTCGTGTCTGACTCTTCGCCACCCCATGGACTGTAGCCCACTAGGCTCCTCTGTCCATGGGATTCTCCAGGCGAGAATACTGGAGTGGGTTGCCATGTCCTTCTCCAGGGGATCTTCCTGACCCAGGGATTGAACCCAGGTCTCCTGCACTGCAGGAGGATTCTTTACCATCTGAGCCATCAGGGAAGCCCTTTCTAACTGGTACCTAGTAGATACCCAATGTGCATGCATGCTCAGTCATTTCAGTTGTGTCCAACTCTTTGTGACCCTGTGAACCATAACCCACCAGGCTCCTCTGTCCATGGGATTCTTCAGGCAAAAGTACTGGAGTGGGTTGTCATGCCCTTCCCCAGGGGATCTTCCTAACCCAGGGATCGATCCTACATTTCTTATGTCTCCTGCATTGGCAAGCAGGTTCTTTACCACTAGTACCACCTGGGAAGTCAATATACCAATAAAATTTGATAAAACAAACTTATATCCAGAAAATTTTATACACAAGGACACTTTTTACCCATGGATTCTGACACTCAAATGAGGAGGCAACTGACCTGTTGAGAGCTCAGCATCAAAAGTTCTGGGCTTGCTAGGACTCTTCTGCTTTCTTCACCAGGACTCAGTTGGTTGATGCTTGCACCTGCTCCTTTCTGCCTTAGCTGACCAGTGAGGACTTAGCCTATTACCAGAATAACCATATTATCCATCACCAAATGAAAGGAAGCAATGTTAACAATTATGCCAAGACAACGGGTATAAATTGGTGCTGTTCTGAGAAGACTGGGATGTATGACCAACCCACCTATTGACTGCTTAGCCCAGTATATTTTGCCTGGTACTATAGCCCAGTATTTTTCTGACTGAAGGTCATATTCTTTTATAATAATAACCACCACTTACAGAACACCCCTTATAGAGTCTATAATAAACTATTTCTTTTTGACAGATCAGGAAATTAAAGCTATAGACTAAGTGATTTGGCCAAGACCACCCAGCTATGTATTGATAAAAGATTTGAACATGGGTCCATCTGGCCCCAAGACATCTTTCCCTTTTGCCATGCAATCCTTATTTTATACCACACCAAAGGATCATATAAATTCCATTGCTGTGGGCAAGTTTTATGATATAAAATCTCCCTTAACATAAGTGAGGCATTTTCTAGGACTTGGAGTTGTTTTGGAGGGTTGAAAATATTCTTTGTTATTATAAGACTTAACCCAAACAGCTTAGATTTTCATTTCTCACTGTACAATTTTCCAAGGGCTCCACACCTGTCTAGTCCTTTCTTTCTCTGTTATCCTTGCCCCTTTTAGCCTTCTTTATTCATACCCCCCACCATGATTAAAAGTTCTTTGCATGACTGAGATTCTATGACTCTCTTGTTCGGGGAGACAGGCTTAGGTGTTGATTCATGTCTTCAGTATGTCAATATATGGAGCTCACAGCAATTTGACACTCCATACCTGATGAACCAAAAATTGAGTGAACTGTAGTTGTTATGTTTCCCTAGGTTGTTATAAGGTTTAACACTTACAGACAAGGGTGCAACTCCAGGGAAAAGACCTGTTTTTCCAGGGGTTACTGAACCCCTGGTCTTGGTTTAGACTAATCCCTCCTGTTAGCAGCACTTATTACTATTACAAGACAGGACAGCCTTCAGTGCCAGAGCTTCCCACCAACAGAGAAAAGCTCAGGGACCCGACTCAGTAGCCACAAATTCCAGGTATGATGTGGGAGAATGTCTGAGATAAGAGACAATAAAAGCGGTAGGAACTGTGAAAAAATCTGTTGTACAGAAGCTGAAAAGGGAGAGATTAACTCAGTAAGTTGTCAGCTCATTTTCTTACTGTGCTATCAGGAGCTTTAACTAAAAATTAAAAATAAAAAAATCTGTTTGATCTCCTGTATTGGAGATGTATTTCAAGGCCTGTACCTGTCACTGAAATCTACAAAGTGTGCTTCAGCTATAAATCTCTGTCCTTGAATGTACACATGCAATTATCTTAGAGAGATCTGGCTCCCATAAAAATGACAATTGTCATTCCTGGTCTTGCTTTCCTTCATATAAATGTAATGTTTATGTTTTAAAAATAGCCTTCAATTGATAGGTAACAGAGAAATTTATGTCATTATCATATTAAATGCCATATCAAGTATTTTTCAGTAGTGAGGAAAAAAACCAAACTTTTTCTTTAAACTTTATTTCTTCTGGGGAGCAACACTGAAAAGACATCAGTAAAATGACAAATTCAGTGTGAGATTCTGTGTTTGAAACATTTTAGATTTTCATGCATCCTGACTGTGATGATGTTTCTGATTATAACAGTGACTTGAGCTGCTTCCTCTAAGCTGCAGTGCAAAAATTGTACAAGTTTGCCATTGCCAGACTCAGTTTTCCTGCTGGTTAATGATTGTGCTATATATTTGAGATCTGGTAGTGCTTTTCAAATATAAGAGCCTAAACTTAAAATGAGTTTTAGTTTTAAAAAAAATTAAGTCTATATGGTAGGGTTTAATAATCATGAAAAACTCTCACGAGTTTTGCACTCTTGTCAGTGAGATTGTGGTTCTTTGGGACAGGGACTGTGCCTGTGCCTAGCATATTCTGTACTAGGTGATAGAGCAAACACACAAACACCTGTGGCCTGAGTTCAAAGACCCTGTTCTCAGTTACTATTAATATCTTACGCTGAATGAATGTTTTGACATTTCTATAACTAACTTACAGCTTAATAGCTTTTGTTTCATTGTTAATAGTAATAATAAGTAGTGGTTGTTACTTTTCGAAGTCATTATCCTGTGTCAAACTCAGTATCATGAACTTGCCATACGTTATCCTTTTTTAATCTTTCACTGGCCAAGAGGTTGCTGTTACTATTTTGATGATACAGCTGCTGCTGCTAAATCACTTCAGTCGTGTCCAACTCTGTGCGACCCCATAGACGGCAGCCCACCAGGCTCCCCCGTCCCTGGGATTCTCCAGGCAAGAACACTGGAGTGGGTTGCCATTTCCTTCTCCAATGCATGAAAGTGAAAAGTGAAAGTGAAGTCGCTCAGTTGTGTCCGACTCTTAGCGACCCCATGGGCCGCAGCCTACCAGGCTCCTCCGTCCATGGGATCTTCCAGGCAGGAGTACTGGAGTGGGGTGCCATTGCCTTCTCCTTGATGATACAGATGAAGCAATAAACTGTCAGAGAAGTCAGGAACCAACGCCAGGTCATATAACATATAACATAAGTGTCATACAGAAGTTCTGATATATATATGATTTTAAGAAATTAATTGCTTCAATTGCTCCTGTGAGGCTGGCAAGTCTGAAATGTATAAAGCAGGAGGACAGGCTGGAAATTCAACAGCGGCTGACATTGCAGTCTAGAGGTATACGCAATGGGGTTGATTATAAAGACCCTACATTGAAGTCCACTAAAAACATTCTACCAAACTGCATTCAAAAGAGAGCCCTCAAGGACCCACAGGATGGTTTCCTAGTCTCCACCTCTGCTCAGTCAGTACTGCCCTAGACTTGGGCAAGAGAGCCTTTGGGTCAAGGATGTGAGATAGGTTGGGACCTGTGACCTGGGACCTTTGCTGCAATGCTTGCTCCTAGACAAATGTCTCCCTAAACAACACAATACAGAGAAATTATAAGGGGTTAAAAAATAAGCATGCATGCACAGTTGGGGGAAAATTATGGACAGCAAAATACAAAAAAACCCCAAAATTCCCAATTGCAATTGTCACTTCTGAAGAGCTAGGAGCAAAATAAGGGTACTACACATGCCCCCTGCACACACCACCACTAAAGGGGTGGGCGAAACACCCAAGCCACCCCTTCAGCCCAACCTCGGGACACACCCTTACCCTCACCTCATGTAAGGAGCCAGCTTGCCTCCCCTCTGCAATGAACAAGCAAGCAAGGGAAGCTGCCACTTCTTTTCTTCCCACTACTACAGCAGTGGCCCCAACAAAGCCTTGCCTGAATTTCTTGCCTGACCTTTTGTCAATTTCCATTGATTAAGGAGCCAAGAGCCCTGGTTGGTAACAGCTTCACACAAAGCACCTTGCCTGGGTGAGTGTAACCCTCCCCGGGCAATACTATCTGAGATCTATGGGCCTGATGGACATGGGCCCACCAGGAGCCACTGCCTGCTCTCTAGGCCATTGTCTGGGTGGTACTCCAGGCTCTGGATTTCTTTGCTCAGATGGTCTGAACCTGAATAATCCTCCCCTGCAAGGTTTTATCATCCAAGGATGTACCACAAAGCCACTTCACAGAAACTGTGGGCAGTGCTCACAAGATGCCTCTCAAGTTCCACCATGGGAGATGGAACTGGGAATAGGAAGAAAAAGTGAGTGGAGTCTAGGCTGGGCACCAGGGACTAGGGGCCAGGAGCTGGCCTATCTCATTCCAGAATTTTCTGTCACAAACTCTGAGGAATCTAAGAATTCTGTATTTGAGCATGTCCTTACCCACCATTATGAATATTTATTTGATGAAGTAGGAGGATGGATTATGCTTATTTTAATGGTTGATTTCATTTATAAATGCTTCATTTTAAGTGTTTACGTGTACGGGCTCCATTTGCACCTTGGCCTGGGCCCCGTCAGTGTCGAGGGTGGAATTCTTCTTAGGACCCTTATGACCCCTCAGGGGTCCGTGAGGAAACGAAGAGGCCGAGGACACAGCGTACGGGCTTCCCGATCTTATTTCTAATCAGAGCAGTGTTTTTATTTGTTTCTTATTTCAGATTTTGTTGGAAAAATAATCATTTTACTGGCTTAAAAATAAATACTTCAGGGACTTCCCTGGTAGTCTCGAGGATAAGACTTCACCTTCCAACATAGGGGGTGAGGGTTTGATCCCTGGTCAGGGAGCTAAGACCCCACCATGTCTGGTGGACAAAAAGCTAAAACATAAAACAGAAACAATATTGTAACAAATTCATTAAAGAGTTTAAAAATGATCCACATCAAAAAAAATCTTAAAAAGTAAATGTTTGAAGAAACCCCAGCAATTATAGGACTAAAATTTAAAAGGACTTTCATGCTTATGCTCAGTTGCTAAGAGGTATCCAACTCTTTGTGACCTCATGGAGTGTAGCCTGCCAGGATTCTCTGTACATGAGATTTTCCAGGCAAGAATACTAGAGTGAGTTGCCATTTCCTTCTCCAAAAGGGCTATAGAAGTCTACTAAAACACTGATTTTGCTAATGAGGAAACCAGGTATCACAGAAGATTAGAGAGTTTCATAGTTCTTGTTTAGTGTTCTTTACCTCCTTGGTTATGGTTATGGCTTGCCTTTGGTTAGGCTTCTTGAAGAAGCAATCTGAGGTGAAATACAGAAGCATTTAGTTTTCTTTAAGATACCCAACATACCTTTTCAGGTACCTCCTCACACTTACTTCAGTGGCTCAGTTATCCAGATTCCTCTCTCCTTGCATCCATATTTACTGAAATTTGAGCATAAGAAAACTCAGTCATTTTAAGAATAAAAATTACATGGTACTGTTCCCAAGGGCAAAAACATTTTAGGCTATTGTCTGATAGTAGAACAAAGTGTTTTTTGGTGGGCAAGTGTATTTTGAGCATGCAATGGATTTAAAGCAGCAGGAATTTTTTTTGATTTGGGATGTTACACCATATTTGTCCCCTATCAGTCCCCCTCTAGAGGTAAAGAGTTATTAATGGTATTAGGTACCTGGAAAGAATTTAAGTTTCTCACTTTTTTTTTTAACCCCTCAGGTTGTAGGGAGAATCTAAAAGCAGTAATCCTACCTAACAGTGGTCTCAGATTTGCCATCCCACAACCCATGAAGCAGTAGAATGTCACTGGAAGACATCTGGAGGCAAGAGGAGAACCTCTCCTACAGCAATGAGATCTTTAGCTTTCTGCTTGAGAGACCAGAGACTTAAGAGTCCATCTTCCCTGGGCTGAGCACACCTTCACAACCAGTGCTTCTCTCCACACTTCCCATTCTGGACTTTACCCCAGCCACTGCTTTCCCCGGTCCTTCTCATCTCCCCTTCGCAGCTTTCATCTTTTCTCTGTTCTCCACCAGCACTCTCCGCATGCAACTGACTTCATCCTTTCACAAGGCTCTTCTCCTGACATCCTCTCCACTAAGATTTTATCATCTCACGTTCAATAGCTCGGTTTGCATCCCCTCAGTGTTGAATTAAACTCCTGTGGGAAATGGAGGAACACTGACTTTGTCTAAAGTTTCCATCTATGTAAATCCATGGCTAATTCATTTCAATGTATGACAAAAACTACTGCAATGATGTAAAGTAATTAGCCTCCAACTAATAAAAATAAATGGAAAAAATAAATAAATAAATAAAGTTTCCATCTCTGTGTGCTGATAGCCCAGAATCGCCATCCTGAGACTCTGGGGACACAGGAGCTCTTGGTGGATGACTTTTAGGAAGCAACTCCATTGCTCCAGGCAGCATACCAGGTGCAAAGAGCATTGTTTCTGGTTGCAGCAAATCCTACAGGTAGAGGAACCCAAAATACTAGCTTGTTGAGTTCAGGACATTATCCTCTAGTATGCATAACAGTTTGAGTAGGTAGCAAGACCTAATTATATATGCTGGAAAAAATCTGCTAATGATGATGATGACTCTAGATTCTTGGAACCAACAAAATGGGAATAAAAAATATAAAAGCATAATTTTGCTATTAAGAGTATTAACCATTATAGTACTTATACTGTGCTCTCTGGTTTGTATAACTTACTACTACACCACAATGATTATGCATTTTCTTATACATATTTTGCAATAATATTTTATATGTTTAATAATTTGATTATATACTATTTTCTCTTTAAGTTCAGTTTGCAAAATCTGTTGCTCAAGTAATATAATTTTTTAATGCAACATGATTATTTGCTTTCTTCATGCAAAAACAAAAATTAAAATCTGTATGTTTATCCAAAATATAGTGGCAATGCAAGATATTCTTAACAAAACCACATATGCAGTTTGTATAGTATACTTTGAAACTCCGTGATATTTTGTCTGCATGTATTTATTATAAGATGTATAATATTAACAATATATGATATTAAATAATGCATAATTTATTAAATAGAGTATAATCTTGCTCTCTGAATTTGAAGTTGGGTTAAAGATGAGCTAGGGGACCATAAAGACTACTGAATAGTTGGATTTTCTAACACATTTCAGGTGGAAGAGACCAGAAACTACCCTTCCTCTTAGGAAGTCCTTGGCTTATTGGAGAGGTTGTAACTGTTGCGGTTAACAATGTAAACTCTGGAGCCCTGTTGTGTGGGTTTAAATTTCAGTTTTGTTACTTATTGAACAAATTACTTAGCCTCTCTGTGTCTTAGTCTCCTCAGGTGTAAAATGGAAATAATAACAGAACCTACTCCATAGGGCTTTTGTAAGAACCAAACCTCTTATTACATATTCTATTTTTTTTTTAACTTTTTTTTTTTTTTACCAAATCAGTTTTACCTTTCTCAAAATGGTTAGGAGACCTGTGAATTCAGAAAGTGAAAAAAATTGTTTGATAGTTCTGGCAAGGGAATGTCGGCCTTCATTTGTGATGAGTTATAAGCAGAGATCAGTAGAATCCTATGAGAAAATTAAACATCTTCAACTGAAGATTCCCGAATGCTTGAGTCAGTAGCTGCCTATTTATCCCAGTGGACTTCAAGATTAAGTTCAAAGTTATTGTGAATACTGTGCTCTATTTGAACAGAAGACTGGAGTTAGACATAAAAATTATTAAAAGCTGATTGCATTAACTTGCACCTAACCATTATATTTCTTTAAGTTTTATATATATATATATATATATATATATATTTACTTAAATAAACATGTGTATATATACATGTGTATAGTGTTAAAATAGCAAAAAGTTAACAGTAAGAATGGCATATGTATGTATAAACTACATACACACATGAATGGAAGCAGGTACTAAAATCAAATATTCAGTCTGTTTGGGAAACTTATTTACTTACACAGAAGACCATAGTCTAGGCACCATTATTCACCCTGTGACAGCTACTGGAGCTGTAGATATGGTATCTGAGAGGAAATAAACAGTCTTACACATGCACACTTAGCAAACAAAACTAAACCTGATGATTGTTGTCACTTCTCCAGCAACTTTGACAAAATTTTTTCATTCCACTAAATTAAATGGGAACACCGGGAATCCTAGATGCTAAACCTGCCTTTACCTCTGAGCATCTCTGTGGGCTTGGGCCAACTACTTCACTTCTCTGAGCCTCAGCTTCCTCATAAGAAGTCTTGATTAGATGATTGATAAGGCATCTCCTAGATCTAAGATTATATAACTTTGAATTCCTTATATGTGAGGAGTTTGAAGCAAGATGGAGCCAAATCAATTTTGACAGGAAACAAAACATATGGGGCTCATAAATAAAAACTACTGAAAGAACTGAAATAAAAATATAAACTCCAGGAGAAAGTTCTTAGAAATTTGTATCAATAATTATTTTACATCCGTTTAAAAGGCTGTATACTTTTCCCTTTACTAATTTCTAGTTTTAGGTATGCTTTTTAGAAACACCATTGCTAACCATGAACACTTATCATCTCTCATGTCATAATTAACCATTTCTTTTTTTTAATGTTGATTAAAAGGGGAATAAAATCTTTCCTTTTGATAGGTGCCATTGCTTGACAGTTATAAGTCCCAAAATATGTCATAAAATAAGATGTTGGTTAATCTTTAAACCTGATCTTTGTTAGTTTGAGTCCTTAAAATCAGGAAGATTTTCTGCTATAAGAACCCTACTTCTTGATAACTATACTGAAGTTTCATTACCAAAAATGTATGTGAAGTGAAGTCGCTCAGTCGTGACCGACTTTTTGCAACCCCATAGACTATAGCCTCCCAGGGTCCTCAGTCCGTGGGATTTTCCAGGCATGAATACTGGAGTGGGTTGCCATTTTTCCTTCCTGACCCAGGGATCAAACCCAGGTCTCCCGCATTATAGGCAGACACTACCGTCTAAGCTACCAGGGAAGCCTCCTAATTAAAAAAATAAAATTGTCCATATTACTGGATGGTTGCTATATGTCAAACACTGTACTAAACATTTATTTAGTCCTCACCATAATCTACTGCAATAAGTGCTATAAAAGCTCTTTTTACAGATGAGGAAAAGAGAATGAAGAAATTTTAGTTACAAGTTTGTAAACATCAGAGTTAGAACTCAAACCCTTTGTCAGTTTGGCTATAAATGTTATACAGTGTTTTAAATTATCATCGTTGGCAATGTTGTAAATGCTTAGTTTTCAATGATTCCTTTTAATTTGAATATATACCATGATGCTGGAATATTTCATAATTGATGAATTTAGTTCTATGTAATGTAGGCATTCTTTCCTCCTATAGTACTTTCAAATCTGACAAGGGAATATTATCCTTTAACCAGTGACCACATCTTGAGAGTATTTTATGTAACAAATATCTAAATGAACTTATTATATATTAATCACCAACCTCTTACAGATATTGTCAATTAATTATCACTCTAATAAAATGAGTAAATACTATTATTATCTTTTATATGTATCCGATTTTACAGAAGAGAAAACTGAGACAAAGAAAGGTTAGAACTCTTGCCTGAGACCATAACGGCTAGTGAACGGCTAGAACTGAAACTCAGGTAGTCTGACTCAAGAGTATGAGATTTTAACTAACTTCTTGCACTTGGGATATTTTGTTTGTTTGCTTGCTTGCTTTTTTAAATTTTTGATATTGCCTTCTCACTTCATAGTTTTAGAGGTTTGAGCTTAAATTAACTGCTCTGACTACTGACAGATATTTGCCGCCTCTCACAGGACTGTATAGTGAACTCACACAGAAATAATCCGAAACCACCCCCAGCACTTGAGAATGTGCTGCCTAGTAGGCACTGGACAAAGGCCACAGGCAACGCAAGTTACAGAAAAACAAATACAGTGTATGTCTTTTTATTGCACTTGATTAACATCATAAATAGTTTGGCAGTGATCTTAGATAGTTTTGCAGTGACAAGAATTCTAGGAAGAAAGTAGAAAGCATAGAGTTTGACTTCAAAGTTTGTTCATGCTAGTTACTGAGCTACTTTTGTCTCAGTATGGCAGCATTTCCCAAAGGCTTATACTCCAAATCTGAGTCTTTCTGGGCTCCGCTGTATTGATGAGCTCCTTATTTTAGAAAGCTCAGCTAACATGAAGGCCATCAGCTCACTGTTGGGTGGGAAGTCTTGAAAGGTGGGTAACTTTGGCAGCATACCAACTATATCAACTACACACCCCCACTTTTCCTACCCTCTATGTTCCTTACTCCCCACAGGGTGCCTAAGAAAACAATCGGGTTATATTAGCTTGGCTTTATGGAAAAACTCAACTAACATATTTAACACACTGGCTACGGGTTCATTAAAAACTGCCTTACGAAGTTGGCCCTGATACCAAGCAATATGAGGA